>NC_134400.1:36576691-36783364 GCF_050003625.1 Haematobia irritans | reverse complement strand
TCTACGAAAGACTGTCATCCACAATCGAATTACTTGGGTTGTGGTATCTTAAATCGTCTTCTAAATTGTGAGTTAGTCCCTACGTGGTATATATTAGACAAAAAAGGTATGTGTAGGTAAGTCTACAAATAATTACGAATCGATATGGAATATTGCACGGTACGTAGGGAGCCAGAATTGAAATATGGTGTTCGCTTATATGGGGGCTATATACAATTATGAATTTGATATGGACCAATTTTTGTGTGATTGGGGATCGATTTATCTGAGGGCTATATATAACCATAGACCGATATGGACCTAGTTAGGCATGGTTGTTAACGGCCATATACTAGCACAATGTACCAAATTTCAACTGACTCGGATGAAATTTGCTCCTCCAAGAGGCTCCAAAACCAAATATCGGGATCGGTTTATATAGGGGCTATATATGATTATGGACTAATATGGACCACTTTTGGCATGGTAGTTAAATATCATATACTACCAACACGTAACAAATTTCAACCAGATCGGATGAATTTTGCTTCTCCAAAAGACACCGGAGGTCAAATCTGGGGATCGGTTTATATGGGGACTATATATATATAAAATGGACCGATTTCGACCAATGTCTGCATGGGTGTTTGAGGCCATATATTAACACCACTTACCAAATTTGGACTGAATCAGATGAATTTTGGTCTTCCAAGAGGCTCCGGAGGTCAAATCTGGTGATCGGTTTATATGGGGGCTATATACAATTATACACCGATGTGAACCAATTTTCTGCAAGCCAAATTTGGGGGTCCGTTTATATGGGGGCTATACGTAAAAGTGGACCGATATGGCCCATTTGCAACACCATCCGACCTACATCAATAAAATCTACTTGTGCCAAGTTGCAAGTCGTTAGCTTCTTTCGTTCGGAAGTTAGCGTGATTTGAACAGACGGACGGCGGAGAAAATATATATATATATATATATATATATATATATATATATATATATATATATATATATATATATATATATATATATATATATATATATTATATATATATATATATATATATATATATATATATATATATATATATTATAATATATAAATATATATATATATATATATATATATATATATATATTATATATAGTCTTAGAGCAATATTTCGATGTGTAAAAACAGAAACGGGAAGTTTATATTTATATATTTAAAAATTATAATGTTTGCGTCCCTCCGTTAAAGTCGTGTGTCTTTGAATAAATTTTCTTAAAGTAAAAAATTAATTTTTAAATTAAATAATCTTTGTTAAATTAACTGAAATATTGAATCTTTAGATTTAAGAAAAAAGTAATCAAATATAGGCTAAGACTCATTTTGAGGATTTGGTATACTCGTATTTGCACTCAAAAAATAGTGACCCCACCACGAAGGAAAATTTTTGTTAATTTTAAAAAAATGAGGTTAGTAGAAATTTTAACTAATCAGTATTACAAACGCAAATGCAACGCCTATATCACCAAAAAAATATGTAAATATTTTCCGACAAATGCAAGAAAATTCATTCAACAAAATTATTATTTTTTTATTTTGAAAGGAAAGTTTCTTAATATGAGTGAAAAAATTGAGGTTCAAAATTGCAAAAATGTATTTAGTGCCATACGAAGTTCAAGATAGGCGCATTAATTATAAAATTTACAAATTTTATGAAATTCTGAACTATTTAAAGGGAGATACGAATTTAGGACATCTTTTTGCGTTATTTGTGTATAATTTTTTTCTCTTTTTTAGTTAATTTAACATTCTTCATGAATTCCATGTACTAAAATAGAGTTTAATTGGCTGTAGTGAAATATAGGGTTCACATTTTTTTTAAGTTTTTTTTGGAATTAAAAATATTTGTTTTTACTTTTAATCTTAATTTTTGACCAGTTTATATAGTTATAGTAGACACATCTCTATTATTACGAACCGATATGAACGAATCTTTGCATGTTAATTCGAAGGCCAAATTCAAAGCGACCGGATGAAATTTGTTCCTACATGAGGCCCCAGAATTAAATCTTGTGTGGTCGGTTTGTATTGGGGCTATATAAAATTACACGCAAAGAAGAAACATGATTGTCACAATCATATTCGAAGAGCAAAATAATATGATAGGAGCTATTTTTGCGGCGACCATGTAACATTTTAACCTGCAACCATGTTGGCTCAGTGAACATGGTTCTAAGAAAAATGTAATTGTCCTGATCTAAAATGTTATTATATTGATAAAAAGAATTTTGTTTGAATGAAAAGACAATGGTCACGATTTAAAATGTTATGGTATTCATTAAAAATGTTTTTCTCCTAGTTAAAAGAACATGGTCACAACCTAAAATGTTTTGATCTTTATGAAAAAACTTTTATCATCGTCGAAAAAAGGACGCCACTTGAGAAAAGAAAACACAAAATCAACTTTATTTGTTTGTTTTTATTTATTTATAAACTAATTCATTGTTTATTTGCATTTATAATGCCGTTCAAGCAAACATCATATATTTTTACACACTCTATTTTATTTCAATTTCAACAATAATTAATTATTCCATATTTACATCGTGCCCATCAAATGTACAAACGCAGACATCATGTAACTGCAAATAAAAATAAATACCATATAGCAAAATGCAGAACAAAAAAGCAGGTACATTTTTTCAATTACACTTTCCTTTTTTGTGTTCACATAAAACCACGTGCCACTCCTGAATATGTAAATAAATTAACACAAAACACAGTAAATCCGTATTCTCCGTCCATTCCAAGAAACAATCAACACACGACTGACGCGCAAAATGAAAATCGTGTGTACCTGCTCAATGTTTTTATAAAATTCTTTTCGCTGCAAACAAGTTAAAAAATTAAATGGTCACGAAAAAATGTAAATGGTCTTTATGGCCATGTAATGGTTCTAGACATGTCTATACTTAACCTATAAAAATACTTTTTTCCCTGTAAAAAAGTAAACAAAATTGAATGGTCAAGTACATGATTTTCCCGACCATTTAATGGTCTCAAATTCTATCGTTTAAATGATAGAACATGTTTGCGGTATTTGAGAACCATTCAAATGCTTATTGCCACCATAAATTTTTCTCCGCTCGAAAACTATTTTTACAAAGACAAAATACATGGTTTTCGCGGCAATTACATGCTCTAGATAAGCATTAAATGGATGCGGCAACCATGTCCAAACATGGTTTTTCTGTGCGTGTATGAACCGTTAACCAATTTTGACATTTGCATTTCAACCCCGTAGGTCAAATCCAGGGATTGATTTATATAGGAGGTAGATATAATTATATACCAATATCGAGCAATTTTTATATGATTGTTAGAGGGCGTTGTAGTTTTGTATGAAATAATTCTAATCCTATCATCACAAAACTCTCAGATTTTGTGAATCCATAAACCAATAAAAAAGAAGTATATACATCTTAATCACATGCAACTAAAAAGATTTATTTCTAAAAAATAAAAATCCATAAGATCTTCAAATGATGCCATTTTTTATGAAACCAGAAGTCAAAAATAAAGAAATAAAAATCTAATAAAAAAAAAAAGTTCGTTAATGAAGTCATTAAACAGGATGGTCGTTGTCCCAAAAAAAAAAAAAACAATGCCTAAACCTACGAATAGTATCCGTTTAGAAGATAGACACAATAATGTTATTCCTTTTTTTAAATAAAATGCGTGACAAATATGAAAGCAGGAAGTTGACATTTATCACCTAACGAGTTCTCTGCTATAACCAAGAGATCAACAATAAAACATACAACCTCACGCAATAGTTTCCTTCCTTCCTTGCCATTGAGTTTTGCTACCCTAGTTCAGACCATGCTGCTGTAGCATCAACCGAAACAAATGGTCATTTGGCCTGAATTCATTTCTATTGCTTTTGTATTGTATAGAAATAAAGAGCTAAAGATCAGTTGGATTCGTTCTACCTTTTATGTAAAGCAACATTATCATAATTAATGACACTCCTAATCAAGAAAAATGTGTTTTTTTTGTCAGATCTTTATTATAATCAAGTTATCATAGAGCACGAAGGATCTCTTGAGGAAATCACGAAAAGAAATCCTTGGCCACCAAAGAAATGTACACACCTTTTGGCCTTGCAGTGTATCTTTTTCTTGAGAAAGGGTTGCAAAAACTACATCTAACCTATGGCCTATAAATTTTTCTTTCATTTTCCTCTTTTGTGAATATCTCACAACCATGAAAAAATGGTTAACCACTGAGAGGAAACAATTGTTTTATTTTTAGAAATAGTAATAAAAACACATAATTGTCATATATTCTTGTCGTAAAAAAGGGTTAAGGGTCATTTCATGTAAAGTTTAAATAGTTTTGTGGCTGACTTTTACAAAGTAAACAAAGGGGTGCTCTAGAAAAAGATATCTTAATTTGAATAACCAGTAATGAGAAATTAAGTTATAAGACACTTCTTGGTATGTAAATTTTTCAAAATATTTTGAAAATCTTAAGAATTAAAAAAAAAAATGAATCATAATAAAATGCAATTAAGTTACTGCAGTGATATTTCATTAAAACAAATGTTGAGGGTAATACTCATTGACCTTTTGTTGTACCAGTTTTAGTTAGAAAAGTAGTGAGAAAGAATTAAATTGGGAAAAAATTGAATTGGGGGATATCGAACCTAGAGGTACTTAAAAAAGAGCTAAACTTACATATCGGTCTCACACATAAGTATCACCAGGTTGTAACAAAATATGTGACTTTAAATTGATCAATGGAGTGTAAGTTAAAGAACTGCACCTTCTTCAATTAGTTATCACAACAACCACAACAAAATGAACCCACCATGAAAGAAACTATTGGTTTATATTAGATAATGTTAAATATAATACTTTGATAATTGCAACATGATATGAATAAGTTAATACTATTTGTCAGATTGAGGAAAATTTATTGCAAATAATATTTTTTCTATTGTATAAAAAAAAATTTAAGAAAAATGTAAACTAAAAATTATTAAAATATCTTTAGAGCTATACGAAGTTGTTGACAGACACAATTCATGTAAACTCATTTGAGAATCTTATGAACTCAATTTCAGCAAACTGCACCCATTTTAGGAAAATATGAACTATTTTTATATATTTAGTAAAATTGTGTATAAATTCTTTCCCCATTTCACGTCATTGAAGTAAAATAGATTTCGACTTGTGGTCGCATCATTTTAATTATAAAACGAAATAAAAAAAGTGATTGTAAGTGATTGGGCAACCATAATGTGACACTATGGTTGCCGGCTTATCCTAAAGCTTGAAATTATTGAAGCTATACTTACTCTGAACGTTTTGACATACGACCACTATTTGTGTTATTTATAGCAACATAAAAGATTCCTCTCGCCCAAATGTGAAATTAATCCGTAAATAATTTCGTGCGATTATTTATTGCAACATGGATTTACTCCAGAACAGAGCATCGATGAACTTAATTCTAGTTTTGGCGATGATGCTCCGTCAAGGACCAGCGTTTATCGATGGTATGGTGAATTCAGTCAAGGTTCTAATTTACTCCAAGACATATATTGTAAAGGTCGTCAAAACTCAGATGTTGTACCGGATACCATTGCTGCTGTGCGCCAACTGATATTGCAAGATCGTCGTGTGACCACGATTGCCACAGTTGGTACAATTCTACCAAAAATGGTAGATTTTTTACTGTTTGGTACATTTGTAGAATTCCAGATACTTTGGTAGATTTTAAATTATTCCTCACCAACTTAAAGGTACTTCACAAAATTTCTATAGAACTTAAATTTTCACAAAATTTTCTATATAAATAAAATGTTGATAAAATTTACTATAGCAGTAACATTTTGACAAAATTTTCTATCGAAATAAAATTGTGACAAAATTGTCTATAGAAAACAAATTTTGCAAAAATTTTCTATAGAAATAAAATGTTGAAAAAATTTTCTATAGAAATAAAATTTTGACAAAATTTTCTATAGAAATAATATTTTGCCAAATTTTTGATGGAAATAAAATTTCGAAAAAAATTCTATAGAAATAAAATTTTGAGAAAATTTTCTATAGAAATAAAATTTTGTCAAATATTTCTATAAAAATAGAATTTTGACAAAATTTTCTACGCAAATAACATTTTGACAACATCTTCTGAAAAATAAGATTTTTTGTGATAGATATTTTACTATTTGGTACATAGGTAGAATTCTTCATGTTTTGGTACATTTTTTAAATTAATCTTCTTCAATTTTCTATAGAAATAAAATTTTCGGCAGAATTTAAATTATGACAAAAGTATCTATAATTTTGACTATATTTTATATAAATATAGTCAAAATTATATTTTTATAGAAATAAAATTCTGACAAAATTTTCTATAGAAATAACATTTTGGCATAATTTTCTATAGAAATAAAAAATTGTGACAAAATTTTCTTTAGAATTATTTTTCTATAGGACCAAAAATTTCTAAAAAAAATAAAATTTGGAAAAAAGATTTTTTTTAGATTTTTGGTAAAATTTCTCAAAATTTTGGTACATTATTTTAGGCCCCAGTGGCAAACGTGCATTTGACACATAGAAAGATTAAACTGACCTTAGGCAGTAGCGGGACCAGCGGGACAATCAATATTGCATGAACATTTGACTGTTGATAAATTTTGTTCGCGAACAATTTGTCAATCACTCAAAACAAGACTAGTGTCGATTGGTCGAAAGAAATGCTCCAAAAATACGATACCGCACACAAAAAATTTTAAAGGTAAGGAAACTTTCTCATATTCTGGAAAATTTATCTAAAACCTATGAATTCAAATTGGCGTTAGTACCCTGTTGAATCCACGGGTTGTTGAGTGTAGCCATAGTACATATAAACTAGATGAAGAAGGCTAGAGTGATTATAGGGTTTTAGTATGCACAGTTATTTAACCGATTTTACATTGAATGGATTTTTTACCGTGACAATACACCGGCCGATAAATTGATATACAGCCCAATCCATAATTTTCGATTGATTTGGGCCCATACGACTTCTGTTTATTTCAAAAGGACTTGGTCATCGATGCCATAGAGGCCTAATTATACACCGTATGAAGAATGGCGTTCAAAAACGATAAAAAATGCAGATCATCACTGGACTGAGAGTATCAGTCCAAAAACATCTTTTCTTAAAAGCTTTTACTATTTTTGAAGCTAAGTTTATATTGGGCCACCATCGTATTTATTTAAAAATATTTGTTTATCATTTGTATAAATTTAAAAATATTTGTTTGTTTATAGAAATCAAATGTGTTTAAATGAAAATCGAATATTGAATCATATACGATTATTAAAAACAAAAGACTTAAGATACAAACTTTTTATACCCTCCACCCTAGGATGGGGGTGTATTAAATTTGTCATTGAGTTTGTGACACATCGAATTATTGCTCTAAGACCCAATAAAGTATATATATTCTGGATGGTGGTGAAATTCTGAGTCGATCTAAACATGTCCGTCCGTCCATCCACCCGTCCGTCTGTTGAAATCATGCTAACTTACGAACGAAACAAGCTATCGACTTGAAACTTGGCACAAGTAGGTTTTATGTAGGTAGGTCGCATGGTATTGCAAATGCCCCATTTCGGTTCACTTTTACGTATAGCCCCCATATAAACGGACCCCATGATTTGGCTTTCGGAGCCTCTAAGAAAAGCAAATTTCATTCGATCCGGCTGAAATTTGGTACATGGTGTTAGTATATGGTCTCTAATAACCATGCAAAAATTGGACCATATCGGTTCATAATTATATATAGCCCCCATATAAGCCGATCCCTAGATTTGACCTCAGGAGCCCCTTGGAGGAGCAAACATTGTCCGATCCGGTTGAAACTTAGTACGTGGTGTAAGTATATGGTCTCTAACAACCATTCAAAAATTGGTCCATATCGGTTTGCAGTAACAAAATCCATCCGATCCGGTTGAAATTTGTTACATTGCGCTAGTATATGGCCGATAGCAACCATGGCAAAATTGGTCCGTATTGATCTATAGCTATATATAGCCCCCAAATAAAGCAATCCTCAAGCACAGAAAATTCACGATTGCCACTCGATCCAAAAATAATCTACCAAAACTTTATTGGGGGTATAATAAGTTTGTCATTCCGCTTGTAATATATCGAAATATCGATTTCCGACTATATAAAGTATATATATTCTTGAGGTATTCTAGGACCATAAAGAGGTGTGCCGAAAATGGGGTGTATCGGTCCATGTTTTGATATAGCCCCCATATAGACCGATCTCCAGATTTATTCTTGGCCTTCTAGAGTCCGTAGTTTTTTTATCCAATCTGCCTGAAATTGGAAATCTAGAGGCATTCTAGGACCATAAAGAGGTGTGCCGAATATATTGAGTATCGGACCATGTTTCGATATAGCCCCCATATAGACCGATCTCCATATTTATTTCTTGGGCTTCTAGAATCCGTAGTTTTTATCCAATTTGCCTCAAATCGGAAATCTAGAGGTATTCTAGGACCGTAAAGAGGTGTGCCAACAGGTTGGCTGATAAATCCCCGGTCTAACAAAGAAAAAACACATTTTTTTTGTCAAAATTCGTTTTTGTTGTTCAACATAGTTCCCTTCAAGAGCGATACAACGATTATAACGACCTTCCAATTTTTTGATACCATTTTGGTAGTACTCCTTCGGTTTTGCCTCAAAATAGGCCTCAGTTTCGGTGATCACCTCTTCATTACAGCCAACTTTTTTTCCTGCGAGCATCCTTTTGAGGACTTTTAAGTCTTTCCACGCTTCGGAGACGGTTCACCGGTCGCTGTCCACTCAGCCGACTGTCGATTGGACTTAGGAGTGTAGTGATGGAGCCATGTTTCATCTATTGTCACAGATCGACGGAAAAACAACTTAACACGTTGTTATTTTTGGTCAAATGTGAGCTCGCGCGGCACCCATTTTGTACAGAACTTCCGCATATCCAAATATTGAATGATATGAATGATATTGAATGATATGACCAACACGTTCCTTTGATATCTTTAAGGCCTCTGCTATCTCGATAAACTTCATTTTATGGTCATTCAAAATCATTTTGTGGATTTTGTTGATGTTTTCGTCGTTAACCACCTCTTTCGGGCGTCCACTGCGTTCACCGTCCTCCGTGCTCATTTCACCACGCTTGAATTTTGCATACCAATCAATTATTGTTGATTTCCCTGGGGCAGAGTCCGGAAACTCATTATCAAGCCAAGTTTTTGCTTCCACCGTATTTTTACCCTTCAGAAAACAGTATTTTATCAAAACACGAAATTCTTTTTTTCCATTTTTTTTTCAAAATAACAAAAGTTGCTTCACAAAAGACGTTCTATCGCACAAACTAATTGACCTACAGACGTCAAATTTTGACACGAATCATTTGAAGGTTGGTACTATATTAAAATAATATGCATTTAATACTAGCGACGCCATATATGTGTCAGACCAGGCTTACTTATCAGCCAACCTGTTATTGAGTATCGGTACAGTTTTTGATATAGCCCCCTTATAAACCGGCGCTCCGATTTTGGGTCTAGATTCTTCAACTACAAGTAAATGTGCTGAATACTGTGTGTATCCTGCCCTGTTTTGATATAGCTCTCATTACACCGAACTGCCGATTTAACTCCTAGGGTTTCTAGAAATTGTAGTTTTTATCCGATTTGCCACAAAAATGGAAATATACTGGCATTTGAGACCCACAACAACGTGTATATGATTTAGTTTTATCGGTCCATTTAGTAAGGCCTCCATATAGACCGATTTCACTTATTGAGGGTATAGAAGGCGCAATGATCATTAAAAGTGCTTGAAACTGAATGCAAAATTTTCTTCTCGTAGGGATGAAAATCCACAGATTTTAGATTTCAAATCAAGGCGTTATTTCATCATTTTCTTGCACACTTACAAGAGATGTTTATGATTCCTCTAAAACTCAAACAAAAAAGTTTTCTTATAAATTCAGAATCTGATCTAGTCTTCATCTAGATCATAGGTAAAATCTTTACATTTATCTGTGGGAAGCGTACTGGTTGAACTGATCTGCTTGGGAAAATATCTGTCATCAAACCCCCTTGAAATTTTCAAAGGAAACTATTATATTTGATTCATGGTGGTGGGTATTTAAGATTCGGCCCGGCCGAACTTACTACTATATATAACATACTTGTTCATAATTATTTCTTCCCTATATATACCGGTCCAGAACTGAATATATACGTATTTAATCGACTTTTCTTTTGTCTAATATATATCCCGCATGGACTAACTTATAATTTAGAAGACGATGTTAAGATGCCTTGCCATCGGCCGCAACGCAAACACTTCAATTGTAGATGACCGTCTTTAGTAAAAGTTTCTACGCAATCCATGGTGAAGGATACATAAGATTCGGCCGAACTTACGGCCGTATATATTTGTTTTATATGTAGAAATTTCTGGTTGGCATTATTATGACATTATTATATGTTAGATGTTTAAACGTATTGATATTTACAAAAATATGTTATAGAATCATGTATATTTATTTGTGAAAAATTCTAATTAAAAATGTGCAACATTTTTATTATCATCGATATTAGGTAATCTTTTGTTTATTAACCCTCATTTCATTCCTTGAAATTAGAATAGTTTGTTATGTTAATTACTTTTAACACTCCCAACCATAAATATTTGTTCAATTGTTTCGAACAATAGGTTGTTTTGTGTTAAATACCAAATAACTACAATGTTTATGGTTATCGTCCCTTAACTCATAGAAATTCTGCACATATTGGTCAACTGATTTTTATCTTTACCATATCGTAGAAACGAACAAAATATGGTCACAACATTTCTAAGTTCTGACAAAGAGCATGGTGACACTAAAATACCAGGAACTAAATGTCAATTATTTGTTATACAATCTTCGTATCCTGCATCAAACAACAGCAGCAGTAGTAGTAGTTCGAGTACAAGCAGTGGGATAGCATTTTGTTGAACCAAAGATAACCCAAGAGTTTAGTTATATCTTGATCAATCTTAAATCAATGCCAAAAACCACACAACTGTAATAAATTTTCTTTTGGGGTGACATAGTTAGCGAAGGCACAAATGCTCGAACCCAACATTTCATTACAGCTCAAGATAAAACACACACGTAGAGTAACAAGAATCAGGACAATGCCACACAGCGGACCAATCAACGAAAACAGTCAGCCAGCCAGTCAGCCAGCCTCTATACAAAACCACAATCAAAATATGAACGGACAGACATAAACGTGGTAGTTACCCAGAAGCCCAGCAGGGCATGTTGACACATTAATTGTACTACTACAGCAAGAGAGTGAATGTCCTTTTTGTTTTACCCATAGAAAAAGGGCGAAAACCACACACCAGTCGCATTTCATATACAATAGCACTGTTTTTGTATGAAAGAACACTACCATTCAAATAGATCTTTATCTCTGCCGAGCCTGATGCGCATATGTGTGCATTGTTCACTTCAAGCAACATTTGTCTGTCATGGGCAAAATGAATTAATTTAATTTCATTTTGAATTTAGTATGTGTCTTATCATGAATTCAGGATTTTCAATTCTCGTCATCATCACTAACAATAACATAGTTAGTGATAGTGTGAAAATAAATTTAATATGCGGGTTAGGTCCAACTATCTAATCATATTGGAGAAAACCGTTAAATTCCGTTCCGTTTTATTGTATGATATCGAAATTTTATTTCCGCTTTAGGGGATTATCTTCAATTTTTCGTTTTTACTGATAAGCTATTTAGGTGTGAACTTGAACTGTATTCAGTATAGACATAGTTGATTTGTGATGAAGATGTCGATAGGTTATTAATAAAAAACGAAAGAACACTGTTACTTGGGGATGAACTCAGAAATAGGTATACATTTTTTAGCTCATCTGTTATTGATTTAAAATGCTCATTAATTTTAAATTTTAGCTAAAGTTGTACAGTAGGTAACGGATATAATCACATCTCATATAAGATAGTATGGCGAAATGGTATACCTTAACTTATCCCCTTTATACACCGATTTGGCTTTATTACCCTGCAACAAATACACCAAATTGAATATAAAGTTATATATTTAAATATTGTTCACGATCGTTTAATATATAAATAATTTGCATTAACACAAGATTTTTTTCATACTGATCCATATTTATGTATAAACTGACTGTATAATTTTTCTTGAGAATAGGTTAGGTTAGGTTAGGTTATGTGGCAGCCCGATGTATCAAGCTCACTTAGACTATTCAGTCCATTGTGATACCACAGTGGTGAACTTCTCTCTTAACACTGAGTGCTGCCCGATTCCATGTTAAGCTCACTGACAAGGGACCTCCTTTTTATAGCCGAGTCCGAACGGCGTTCCACATTCCAGTGAAACCACTTAGAGAAGCTTTGAAACCCTCAGAAATGTCACCAGCATTACTGAGGTGGGATAATCCACCGCTGAAAAACTTTTTGGTGTTCGGTCGTAGCAGGAATCGAACCCACGACCTTGTGTATGCAAGGCGGGCATGCTAACCATTGCATCAGGGTGGCTTGAGAATGGTAGAGGATTACACGAGAAATCCCAGCAAAAACAAGTATATATGGCCGTAAGTTCGGCCAGGCCGAATCTTATGTACCCTCCACCATGGATAGCGTACACTGAAAAAAATATTATGGTGAGGTCAAAGATTTCATGTCTTTAAAATACGAACACAAATTTTGCTTAGCATAGAAGACGCATTTCACTAAAATAAAGTTATTTTCCTTGTCCAAAAGTCGATAAACTTTTCAATGAAGTCGTATTGTCCTTATAATTAAGCGATTTGACTTAAAAATGGGTATCTTAACATGAAAGAAAAAATTTATAGGCTAAGGTCAACTTGACTTTAATAATTCAGAAAAAAATCTTCAAATTTAATGAAATTGTCTTTAAATTTGTTGCCTTTTTGCATCTTGACTACAAAGCAAAAAATCGTTCAAATATAGGACATATTTTTCAACACTTCATTTTAAAGACGTTTATTACTTGAAACATATCATAATTTCTACTGGAAGTCCAGTCTTACTTTGGAAAATAAAGTTGTCGTTAACTCGTTTTTAAAGGACTTTGATAGTATATGAAGAAAAAAAGCTGAAAAACCGAAAAATTAAAATTTGCTTCCTAGAAGCAAGTACACAAAACCCAAATTTAAAAGACAATTGTGTCTTAAAAGTATCCTTACTTGTATTCTCCGCTTCTTTGGCTCGGAATCAATACCAATATTTTTAAACTAAAGACAAAATCTTTGGAACCGGGCATGCTTTTTTTCAGTGTAGAAACTTCTACGAAAGACTGTCATCCACAATCGAATTACTTGGGTTGTGGTATCTTAAATCGTTTTCTAAATTGTGAGTTAGTCCATACGTGGTATATATTAGACAAAAAAGGTATGTATAGGTAAGTCTACAAATAATTACTAATCGATATGGACTTTTGCACGGTACGTAGGGAGCCAGAATTGAAATATGGGGGTCGCTTATATGGGGGCTATATACAATTATGAACTTGATCTGGGAGCTATATATAAATATAGACCGATATGGACCTAGTTAGGCATGGCTGTTAACGGCCATATATTAGCACAATGTACCAAATTTCAACTGACTCGGATGAAATTTGCTCCTCCAAGATGCTCCAAAACCAAATCTCGGGATCGGTTTATATGGGGGCTATATATGATTATGGACTGATATGGACCACTTTTGGCACGGTTGTTAAATATCATATACTACCACCACGTACCAAATTTCAACCAGATCGGATGAATTTTGCTTCTCCAAAAGGCACCGGGAGTCAAATCTGGGGATCGGTTTATATGGGGGCTATATATAATTATGGACCGATTTCGACCAATTTTTGCATGGGTGTTTTAGGCCATATATTAACACCATGTACCAACTATCAACTGAATCAGATGAATTTTAGTCTTCCAAGAGGCTCCGGAGGCCAAATCTGGTGATCGGTTCATATGGGGGCTGTGTATAATTATGCGCCGATGTGGACACATTTTTGCATGGTCATTAGAGACCATATACTAACACCATGTACCAAATTTCAGCCGAATCGAATAAAATTTGCTTCTCTTAGAGGCCCCGCAAGCCAATTCGGGGGACCATATAAACTATGGGCGCTGTATATAATTATGGACCGATGCGGACCATTTTTTGCATGGTTGTTAGAGACCATATACTAACACGATTTACCAAATTTCAGCCGGATCGGATGGAATTTGTTTCTTTTGGAGGCTCCGCAAGTCAAATCGGGGATCGGTTTATATGGGGGCTATATATAATTATGGACCGATGTGGACCAATTTTTGCACGGTTGGTAAAGACCATACACTAACACCATGTACCAAATTTCAGCCGGATCGGGTGAAATTTGCTTCTCTGAGAGGCTCCGCAAGCCAAATTTGGGGATCGGTTTATATGGGGGCTATATATAATTATGGACCGATGCGGACCGTTTTTTGCATGGTTGTGGACTAATTTTTGCACGGTTGGTAAAGACCATATACTAACACCATGTACCAAATTTCAGCCGGATCGGGTGAAATTTGCTTCTCTTAGAGGCTCCGCAAGCCAAATCTGGGGATTGGTTTTTATGGGGGCTATATATAATTATGGACCGATATGTACAAATTGTTGCATGGTTGCTAGAGAGTATATACTAACATCATGGACCAAATTTCAACCGGATCGGATGAATTTTGCTCCTCCAAGAGGCTCCGCAAACCAAATCTGAACGTCGGTTTATATGGGGGTTATACGTAAAAGTGCCAAGTTTCAAGTCGATAGCTTGTTTCTTTCGGAAGTTAGCGTGATTTCAACAGATGGACGGATGGAAGGACATGCTTAGATCGACTCAGAATTTCACCACGACCCAGAATATATATATGTACTTTATGGGGTCTTAGAGCAATATTTCGATGTGTTACAAACGGAATGACAAAGTTACTATACCCCCCCCCCCCATCATATGGGGAGGGTATAAAAAATGGAAGTAGTCCCACATACAATTTTTTAAAGCGCATCCCGGAATCCCCCATCGATACTTTTCCACTTCATAAACATTTCTTTTAAAGCGCATTCCGGGATCCTCCATCGTTTTTTTACCACTTCCCATAAAGTACGCAATTAGACTATTTTAAGAGTTTTGCCAAGATTTGCTCGAAATTTGGCACGAAGAGTCTAATTAGTAGTACAGTCATGTCTTCAAAACTTGGTGGTAATCGGTTCAGATTTAGATAGCTCCCATATATATCTATTGTCCGATATACACTTACATATCCACCGGAAACTAAATTTTCACTCCGACACGACAGTTTTACTCCGATTTACTAGCAATTTTGCACAGGTAGCAAACTTAACATTCATGTCGAGTTTGGTTGAAATCGGTTCAGATTTAGATATATCCCTCATATATATCTTACGTCCGATATGCACTTATATTGCTCCAGAAGCCAGATTTTTTCCCATATTTGCTTCAAATTTTGAACAAGGAGTATATTTGATAGTATCGTCAAGTGTGCAAGTTTTATTGGAATCGGTTCAGATTTAGGTATAGCCCCCATATAAACGTACATTTGCAGAAATGCATTATTTTACCCGAGTTAGTGGCGTTTAGTGCACGTTTTTGGCGCATTTGGCTAAGCATGGGTCCAAATATAATACATCGTTGTTATTTGAGAGAGCTTTATTTCTATGCAATTGAAAAGAACAAAAAATACGATAATTTGTAGTTTTTGGGGCACGGAACAATTTTTTTTCCAAAATTCCGATTTTTGGGAATTAAAAATATGAATTGAAACCTTAATAACTTTTAAACTAAATGTGATATCATTATGATTTTTATTTATTTTTAAAAAATATAGCTGAATATATGGTTGAAATCGGTTCAGATTTAGATGTAGCTTCCATATATATCTTTCGTCCGATTTACACTCATATGACCATAGAGGTCAAATTTGTAATACGATTTAAATTAAATTTTGTACAGGGAGTAGAATTCACATTGTAGCTATGCATGCCAAATTTGGTTGAAATCGGTTCAGTTTTAGATATAGGTCCTATATATATTTCTCCCGATATCTACTAATATGGCCCCAGAAGTAAGAATTTTTACCTGATTTGCTTTCAATTTTGCACAAGGTGTGCAATTTATAGTACCGCTCGGTTCAGATTTAGATATAGTTCCCATATATATCTTTCGGCCGATATACACTTATATGACCCCAGAATATATAAAGAATAGGTTACGACAGAAAGAATGTATGTTATGTGCCTTTTTCCAAAAAAAACTTCAAAATTCTATAAATTTTTGAAATTCTAATTTGTCAACTTTTAATCTAAAGCACATAAGGACACATTTTTTTCTTCTAGAATTCGTAGGGAATGCAGTTAGGAATAAAATTACGTATCCATTCAAAAACGAAACTTCTAGGTTCAAGATATTAATTCTAATTCAGGAAAAGTTGCTGAATTATTTCCAAAAAAAAAAACGATTTGGAACCACTGTGTGACGGGGGAGTAAAAATGCAAATTTCGCATTCGTTTTTGGTGAACAAGAAATCTTTGGCCTCACCACAATATGTTTATCAGTATACATAATTCGTTATTCAAATTTGACCTAATGGATATCCTAGAGACTCGGGTTTCTCTGATAGTAATGCACTATTATACCTTTCTGATAGTTCCTACGTTTGTAAAGCAAAAAAAGATAATTGCATTTAACGAGTGAGGTAGTACTTTTTCCCATAAAAACGTTTGCATATGCTCTCCTAATTTCTTCGGATAAATTCGAATTGCTTTCCTAAAACCTCGTCACACATTCTATTGATGTGTTTATCTTTCAAATTAACAAGTTCCATGAAATCTTTGTCTGATCGCCATAGTAAATATATATATACAATTTTAATAATCTCTTTATGTGGTCAACGAATACAATGAACGTTAACACTCTTTTTCCGAAAAATCAAAAAACGAAACAAAAAACGGTCATGGGATTATTGAAATTACGAATATCGGATATAGTCAAAATGCTTATTTACCAATAACTTTTTCTGTGTATTTAGCTTCGTTTTTTGTTAGAAGTAGGGTGTGTTGTGTACTGTAAGTCAACCATAAGACTTCATTTGTTTTAACTAATTTAAAACACATATCAAAACAAAATTTGAATTAATTCTCAAAGCAAAAAGAAGTGCTAATTGAAAATACAATCAAAGCGTTGAATATTTCAGTAAACTTATGAATGAATTTTATTTCGAAATTTTGGAAATTTTCGTTAAAATGTGACATTTTATGGAACGGTTTGTGAACATTGAAATCATGTGTATAAGGAAGAATATCACTGAGAAATTATATACATACGAATTCTATATTTTATATGGCTAATGTAATAACGAGCGTGTTGATACGAAACATGAATGGAGAGATTCATTCATATGGAATCTTTCATTATTGTGGTTAAAGAAACTCTGTGCCACATTTGAAGAAGGTTGGCTGGGAATTGACCTCTCTTTTTAGCAAAAACCAATGAATAGACATACGGACGGACAGTGAATACAACATCCAAACCTAGGGGTAATTCTGAGTCAATCAATATAGACTGTATTGTAGATAAGCTCATTTATAGCAAATCCAAGTTTTTAATACTCTAACCACATAGTGTTTTAAAGTCTAAAGAAAACTAAAAACTTAAGACACAAACTTTTTCTCTAAATAAATTAATAAATATGGCAATGCCTTTGGGTAGTTTTAATCCATATATTATTTCAATGAAATGTGCTAGGTAACTAGCACTATCATCGTGTTGGGGTACATAGATTTGCGAGTTCAACCCCAGACAAAGACAAAAGTAACATTTTTCCAATATATACACCGAAAAAAAAAATCACGAAAATTTGTCCACTTAATATCTTAATTGAGTTTTAAACAAGTAAGCAAAGTCTAAAGTCGGGCGGGGACGACTATATTATACCCTGCACCACTTTATAGATCTAAATTTTCGATACCATATTACATGCGTAAAATGTGTTGGGGGCTATATATAAAGGTTTGTCCCAAATACATACATTTAAATATCACTCGATTTGGACAGAATTTGATAGACTTCTACAAAATCTATAGACTCAAAATTTAAGTCGGCTAATGCACTAGGGTAGAACACAATGTTAGTAAAAATATATGTGAAACATTTAAATCTGAAGCAATTTTAAGGAACTTCGCAAAAGTTTATTTATGATTTATCGCACTATATATATATATATATATATATATATATATATATATATATATATATATATATATATATATATATATATATATATATATATATATATATATATATATATATATATATGTATTAGAAGTTTAGGAACATTAAAGTCATTTTTACAACTTTTCGCCTAAGCAGTGGCGATTTCACAAGGAAAATTTTGGTATTTTGACCATTTTTGTAGAAATCATAAAAACATATATATGGGAACTATATCTAAATCTGAACCGATTTCAACCAAACTTGGCACGCATAGCTACAATGCTAATTCTACTCCCTGTGCACAATTTCAACTAAATCGGAGTAAAAATTTTAAGCAAATTAGGGTAAAACTCTGGCTTCTGGGGCTATATAAGTCCATATCGGGCGAAAGATATATATGGGAGCTATGTGTAAATCTGAACCGATTTTTTCCAAAATAAATAGGGTTCTATTCGGAGCCATAACACATACTTGTGCCAAATTTGAAGTCGATTGGTCTAAAACTGCCCAACTGTTCACAGGCAGACCGACATGGATATATTGACTCAGGAGCCCACCCTGATCATTTTGGCCAAAGACACCATGTGTCTATCTCGTCTCCTTCTGGGTGTTACAAACATATGCACTAACTTATATGTTAATACCCAGTTCCACAGTGTGGCGCAGGGTATAAAAATATTCAATTAAAAATTTAATTGATTCAAAATTTTTTTTTATTTGAAACAAAAATCAATCACACAAATTAATAGTATCAATTAATTTTTTAATTGGATCAATTAATTTTTTAATTGATACTATCATTTCTGTGATTGAAGACATTTCAATTAAAAACTTAATGGGATAAATTAATTTCGTGATTGAATCAGATTTTTTTTGTGTGTATGAACATACTAGCTTTGGCAAAATGTTCCTATTAATATTTTTTGAGGACCGCTAACTAAAAATAGATTTAGATTTAAATAGAGTTCTCAACACACATTTATTGCCAAAATTTTGGTTAGTATCGCAGATAGTAGTGTAGGGTTAATTATTCTTGGCTGAGATCGACTTTAGCCATTGCTTACCGAATTTGTATATTGGTAGCTTATATTTTTCAATCACTTGGTGACAATCTCTGGTTGCCTTGCTATAGTAAAATTTCCACATTGATTGATTTATTGAAATCTTCGAAAATAAAAGTCTTCAAAAGTGTTAAAACCGAACTATTTCCTTTTGCTCCTGGTGGGTCAAAGAAAAACCAAAATAAATTTTAAAGTGTGCCCTTAGAAAGTTGAGAACGGTTCTTGACACATGTGATAAGACAAATAAATTTTCGACGGCATGTTTGAAACGTGTCTTAGATCGTAACGTATAAAGGCAATAAGATAGGCCAGAATAAAAAAATCCACTAAAAATCAATTTTATGTCACGATATGTGTATGCACTGATTTATAAATGCCTTGGAATACTTTAATAAAAATGCCCATAAATAATTTGTGATAAAATATCAACTTTTCAAATGCCAGTATACCAACTGAAACTCCTTCAATAGATATGCCCATTATGAAAACAATGAGGTAGTTGTTTTTCGAAATAAAAAAAGATCAAAATTGAATAGCTGGATATAATGGCCATCGCATTTGAAATTATTATGCAAAATGCATTAGAATTTCCATTGTACAGCAAAAGTTTTAAGGCTTGCAACAAAACCCTCTTAAGGTTTTTCATAACGAATGCCAAACCAATAAAATTTGTTGTAGCAAACGAATAGAATCAGAATAAATTAAATAAATTGAAGTTGCTGTTGTATGGATTACCAAAATACAAAAAATAAAACATTAGAACATATCCCAAATATGTTTCAGCCGTAACTACAAATAGTCTATGTCCACATAGCCAAGCCAAACCAAAGAACCAGTAGCCAACCAAATGTTGGTGGCATTCATAAATTTCCTTAAAACAAGAGTTGTTTTTATGGCTTCAAAACGTGATTAAATCAAACTAACAAAAAAAAAAATAATAATTTATTAAAGTAGAATATTTAACAACAGAATAAGAATATTTTCAACAATGAATGAATGAGGGAAGAAGAGCAATAACTGCCACTTGGACGGCTTTGTTTTCATACAAAAACAATGCTACTTTTGAAAATTGTATGACTATGGCATGTTCTTGTACTATTTTTGTATACTGTAAGATATGTGACTTCCTGTAATCTAATCTTATAATATATTCTTTGAATATATATTTTTTTAAGCAAAAAACATAATTTCTTCTTTTAGTTCTTGAAAATATTTCTTTTTGGGGAAATCTTAAAATATATGTAGCATTTGTAGAAAGTAGATTTCTCCAAAATTAAAAATTGAATTTTCCGATAGCCTAGTCATTAAAACGAAGAGCTTTTAGTGAAACATGCAACGTTTAAGATAAAGTAAATCTTTATTAAAACGTAAACGGAACTATAGCATTTATTTATTAATTAGTCGACCTGTAGACGGGTCGACAGGTGGCGATACTCTGACAAGTCGAACTTTTTCTAAGGTAACGACATCAAAAGGAGGTAATCCCTCACGAAAGAGATTCAAGGAACGCAGAAATGCTTTGTTTATCCTAAAGAAGTTAGGATCAGTCGACCCAAGCACGCTGTCGGCTAAACAAAGCGATTCCTTAAAATGGGGTCAAGGAATTCTTGAGACTGGAAAAAGGGAACGATCGCCGGATGAGCTGCCATCCTCCAAAAGGGATCAAAGATCGTTTGCCTCAGTTGCTAAAGATAGCCTTGTGATGGCTATCATTAATAAAGGAGCATTGGACGGTATGGTTCCAAAGCAAAAATGGGAGGAAATTGAGAATGCTCTGTCTGTCGTCTACTCACAGGTGCTGGAAAAATTTCCCGGCCCAGATCCTCGACACCAAGAGGCTGGTTGGTATCAAGGACGATTTAAGCTAGTCGCATTTGAGGACCAGAGGTCTATAGAATGTTTTAAAGCTGCTCTGATACTAATTGGTGAAGTTTGGGAAGGAGCTGCTCTAGAGTTAGTCGAGAAGAAAGACATACCTGCTAGACCTAGAGCACATGCCTGGATACCTGCAAACCCTTCTGACCCTGAATCTATTTTAAATAGACTGAAACGATGCAATCCAGATCTTCCAACAGCTGATTGGAAGGTTGGCCGTTTGGATGAAGTGGATGGACCAAGACGGCATGCAGTGTTTATATTGAACACTCAGTCTTTGCCACATCTGGCAAAGTCCCAGGGCCGTGTATGTTATGGCTTTCATTATATCCAAATGAAGGTGTATAAAAACGATCAGCTAAAGGATTCAGAAATGGACAAGCCTCTGTCTGAATCAGAAGTAAGCGGATCCTCTTGCGAAGTCGAGGGAGATACCAAAGTTGAAGACATGGATAGATACCGTATGCGTGAGGAGGCTTCTATTGCCTCAGAACTCACCAAAGTCGAACCTATGGTTATTGCGAGAGTCACCGATATCTCTGAAGAGGACATTCTTGATGACTCGATTGAAGCGGCTGATGTGACGGTTGTTGAAAATCTCGATGGTCCTACGGATCCTCCAGATAAATCTTCATCATTGTAAGGCTGCATGTGCTGCCTTAAAAGTTCTCCTGATGAAAGGGGACATAGACATAGTTCTTATTCAAGAACCATATGTTTATAGAAACAAAATATGTGAATTAAGTACTCCGGGGTTCAAACTATTGCAGTATACTGGTAATGATGTAATTCGAGCCTGTATAATTGCTAAAAACGAGCTTAACTTGTTTCTGCTTCCTTCAATGTGCAATGCAGACACTGTCGTTGCCAATTTAGAAATAGCCAAATGCAAATATTGGGTATCTTCGGTCTATATGGGACATGACAGGGAGATGCCTCCATGTGCCGTTAAGACCTTAGTTGAGGAGTCACTGAAAACAAAGACGAAACTCATTATGGGATGCGATGCGAATGCGCATCATAGTATTTGGGGAAGTAGTGATACTAATGCAAGGGGAGAGTCGCTAATAGAGTTTATTTTGCGTACTAATCTGGTAGTTTGCAACAAGGGAGATGCCCCAACCTTTGTCACTAAAAACAGGCAAGAGGTTTTGGACATCACCTTGGCCTCGCAAGAACTGAATGAAATGATATCTGAGTGGCATGTTTTAAGTGAACACAGCTTCTCAGATCATCGCTACATCAGTTTCAAATTTGATGTTCATATCACCAAGACCATATTTTCGCCAAATGTTAGGAAAGCTGACTGGAATAGGTATAGGGAATCGTTCAATATGATGATACCGGAAATAACAGAGACAAATCTGAGGACTGGGACGCTTACAAGAGGAATCTGAGAGGATACAAGCGAGAACTGAGAAAGGCTCAGCATAACTCTTGGAATGACTACTGCAGCAGTATTGAGAATACGTCCGAGGCTTCCAGACTACGGAAGGTTCTAGCATCCACCAACTCCGCTCCAGGTTTCATTAAAACATCGGAGGGAAATTGGACAACGTCCAGTGAGGAGACGCTGGAAGTACTATTGGACACACATTTTCCTGGAAATCAGACGGTTGAACCATGTACTGGCGGTGCCACAGTTGCTCAGCGGTCGTTTCCTGTCGAGGAAATTGTATCGGAAACTAGAATAAGATGGGCGCTAAATAGCTTTGGACCATTCAAATCCCCCGGACCTGATGGAATTACTCCGGCGGAGTTACAAGCTGTAACTGACAAAATTATCCCCTGGTTGTCAGTGATATATAAAGGATGTATCAACTTATCATACATCCCAGGAAAGTGGAGGGAAACAAAAGTCGTTTTCATACCTAAAGCGGGAAAAGCCTCTCACTCGAGGGCGAAGGATTTCCGACCAATCAGCTTATCCTCATTCCTACTTAAGACTCTGGAGAGGATGATAGATATTTATCTTAGAACTAGCATCGATTCAAGGCTGTTCTCGAAAGGACAGCATGCATACTCGAAGGGCAGGTCTACTGAGACCGCACTACATGAACTAGTCAGCTTTATTGAAAGCTCACTATCTGTCAAAGAATACACAATCGTGGCGTTTCTAGACATCGAAGGGGCGTTCAATAATGTCCATCCGAGCTCGATATTAAATGGACTGACAACTCTGAATGTTGATCCATGTATACTCAGGCTGTTAGACGAACTGCTAATGAAGAGACGTATTTCAGCCACACTAGGACAAGCAAACATACAAAGGTATGTGAACAGAGGCACTCCCCAAGGAGGAGTTCTATCACCTCTTCTTTGGAATGTTGCTATAAATAGCCTTCTGGTTACTCTAGAAAAAGAAAGGATAAAAGTGGTGGCATACGCAGATGATGTGGCTCTGGCAGTCAGGGGAAAATTCCCATCCACAATCAGAGATATTATTCAGAGGGCCCTCCGGATGACTGAGAAATGGGCGAAAGACAATGGTCTTGGGGTAAATCCTGCAAAGACAGAATTAGTCATGTACTGCAACGATCGCAAAACTCCCACGGTTAGGCCTATTTCCTTAGGGGGTATTGAAATTCCCTTTGGTGAATGTGCAAAATACCTTGGCGTTATTTTGGACAGGAAGCTGAACTTTAAGCTTAATATTGAAGAAAGGGCGAGAAAGGCAACTGTAGCTTTGTACTCGTGCAAAAAGGCAATAGGAAAAAAGTGGGGACTGAAACCAAAAATTGTGCATTGGCTATACACGGCAGTGGTTAGACCTATAATGCTATATGGTGTTGTAGTGGCCGGCACTTCAGAATGGTGGCCGGCACTTCAGAAACCGACTTGTTTAGATAAAGTTCAGCGTATGGCGTGTTTGTGTATTTCAGGCGCATTCAGCAAGACAGGAACAAATTCCCTTAATGTCGTGCTGCATTTATTGCCTTTAGACATTTTGGCCAAACAGTCAGCTGCAACAACGGCTGTGCGGTTGCGCGAACTATCGCTGTGGTCGGAAAAAGGTTACGGTCACAGTTCGGTCCTCAAAATAATGCCAGATGTGCCTAACGTAGTGGATTACACTTTGGCGAGTCCACTTTTCGACAAGAAGTTTGAGACTCTAATCCCCAACAGTGAGGCGTGGTGCACACAGACCCCGGGGAATAAAGAATATATAGATTTCTACACTGATGGCTCCAAATTGGATGGACAAGTGGGGTTCGGAGTATATTCTAATGATCTGGAACTTCGAATAGCGAAAAGATTACCTAATCACTGTAGTGTTTTTCAGGCTGAAATATTAGCAATAAGAGAGGTGGCGAATTGGCTGAGAAGTAATGTTCCAAAAAATGTGGGCATTAATATATACTCAGACAGTCAACCTGCAATAAAATCCTTGGACTCTGTGTTCCTCAACTCGAAAACGGCCATCGACTGCCGCAAATCTCTCAATGAGATGGCTGAGCAGTACAATATTCACCTAATATGGGTGCCTGGCCATAGGAACATACCGGGGAACTGCGAAGCGGATGAGTTGGCAAGGCTAGGGACTACCTTACATATTCCAGGGGAACTAGAATTTGTTGGTATGCCCCTAGCTACCTGCAAGCTCATGCTACGTGAGAAGGCTGTTATGATGGCAAATGTTCGATGGGAGAATTGCAAGGGTTGTAACGACACCAAGCAAATATGGCCCCATTTCAATTTAAACCGCACACTAGATATGCTAATGTTCTCGAGACGTCAGATATCACTCCTGATATCTGCTATAACGGGTCGCTGCCTGATAGGCGATTTTGCAAAAACTATTGGCGCGAAGTATAATGACTATTGTATGAGCTGTCATGATGCGGAGGAAAAAGAATCAATTAAACACCTCTTGTGTGAGTGTCCTGCATTTTGTGTAAAGCGCAAGCAACTTTTAGGAGCATATAGCTTCAGATTACTGGCGGATCTGGAAAACGTTAACTTAAGCAGTCTGCTACTGT
Source organism: Haematobia irritans (assembly GCF_050003625.1). Taxonomy (NCBI): domain Eukaryota; kingdom Metazoa; phylum Arthropoda; class Insecta; order Diptera; family Muscidae; genus Haematobia; species Haematobia irritans. Next base: position 36,758,084 of record NC_134400.1, on the reverse strand, counting down.
TTTTGGAACAATCTGGTTGGTTCAACAAAGAAAAATAATCAAGAAGGTTCAGCGGTTAAAACTAGAAGTGCCCATATGTAATAGGTACTTTTAGTTAATGTGGTATCACAATGGACTGAATAGTCTAAGTGAGCCTGAATCTTAATCGGGCTGCCACTTTAACCTAACCTAACCTAACCTATAGCATTTACTGGATTTTACAGTGCAGATTTTTTCATGAGTTGTTTTTTTTTTTTTTTTTTTTTTTTGACATTAGATCGTCCACAGATCAGATGAGTATAAAATAATTTAATTTTGATATATCATACCTATTTTAATTAGAAATACGCATTTGTAACTAAAATAAAATTATACTCTACTATAGCATCCCAGCAAAAAAGAGCTGCCAAAAAAGTGTATACTGCAGTAAGTCCGGCCTGGCCGAATCTTAAATACCCACCACCATGAATTAAATATTATAGTTCCTTAGAAATTTCAGATGGTTTGATGACAGATATTCTCCGAAATAGAGCAGTTCAACTAGTACACTTTCCGAAGATAAATCTAAAGATTTTACCTATGAAGACTATATCAGAATCTGGATTTATAAGAACCATTTATTTCCATTTATTTAAGCAATTCAAAGCCTTTAAAAGGCCAAATTAACGAATTACAATGTACTAATCTAATTTTTGTTTGTGTTTCAGAGGAATCATTAACATCTCTTGTAGGAGTGCAAGAAAATGATGAAATAACGCCTTGATTTGAAATCTAAAATCTGTAGATTTTCATACCCAGTATTTAAATGATTACGAGAAGTAAAATCTTTAAAATGTTAACTTCAGTTTCAAGCAATTTTCATGATCAGTACGCCTTCTATACCCTCAAGAAGTGAAATCGGTCTATATGGAGGCGTTATCAAATGGACCGATAAAAACTAAATCCGATACACGTTTTTGTGAGTCTGAAATACCAGTATATTAACAATTTCAGGCAAATCGGATAAAACCTACGGCTTCTAGAAACCTAATGAGTGAAATCGGGAGATTGGTCTTATGGGGGATATATTAATACAAATGTCCTAGAAAACCTCTATATCTACAATTTCAGGCAAATTGGGCTATAACAAAACCTGGACCGATATAGCCCATCTTCGAACTTGACCTGCCTGCAAGCACAAGATTTTGTTCGAAATTTCAGCACAATTGCCTCATTATTGAAGACTGTACAACAGACAGACAGACAGCCGGATTTGGCTATATCGTATTAGAATTTCACCCTCATCAAGAATATATATATACTTTATATAGTCGGAAATCGATATTTCGATGTGTTACAAACGGAATGACAAACTTATTATGCCCCCGTCACCATTCTATGATGGTGGGTATAAAAAGTAGTTTGGATCCCCAATTTGTGATCAGAAAGTAGTGCAAACTTGGATCATCTCCAATGATTTTTACATGCACTTGTCATAGGACGGAATTACTATATTTTTGGATCCTCTGCATTGCTTTAGAAGTTGTTCTTTGGAAGTTCATTTCGATAAAGAAATTTAAAAAACTAAAAACAAGTATATACGGGCGTAAGTTCGGCCAGGCCGAATCTTGTGTACCCTCAACCATGGATTGCGAAAAAACTTCTACTAAAGACAAAAATTTTTACAGAAATAAAATTTTGACAAAAATTTCTAAAGAAAAAAAATTTGGACACAATTTTCTATAGAAATATAACATTTGAACAATATTATGGCAATACAATTTTGGTAGATTGTTTTTGGCAATCGTGATTTTTCTGTGATCGGTTTATTTGGGGGCTATATAGAATATAGATCGATACGAAACAATTTTGGCATGGTTGTTATCGGCCACATACTAGCGAAATGTACCAAATTTCAACCGGATCGGATGAATTTTTCTCCTGCAATAGGCTCCGGAGGTCAAATCAGGAGGGGGCTATATATAATTATAAACCGATATGGACCAATTTTTGCATGGTTGTTCGAGACCATATACTAACACCACGTACTAAGTTTCAACCGGATCGGATGAATTTTTCTCTTCCAAGAGGCTTCGGAGGTCAAATCTGGGTTTATATGGGGGCTACATAGGATTATGAACCGATATGGACCGATTTTTACATGGTTGTTAGAGACCCTATTCCAGCAGAATGTACCAAATTTCAGCCGGATCGGATGAAATTTTGTTTCTCTTTGAGGCTCCGCAAACTAAATCTGGGGATCGGTTTATATGGGGGCTATATATAATTATGGACCGATGTGGACCACGTTTTGCTTAGTTGTAGGAGACCATATACTTATACCATGTACCAAATTTCAGCCGGATCGAATGGAATATGCTTCTCTTAGAGGATCCACAAGCCGAATATGGGGATCGGTTTATATTGGGGTTATATATAATTATGGGCCGATATGGACCAATTTTTGCATGGTTGTTAGAGATCATATACTAACACCATGTACTAAATTTCAGCCGGATCGGTTGAAATTTGCTTCTCTCAGGCTCCGCAAGCCAAATGGGGGGATCGGTTTATATGGGGGCTATATATAATTATGGACCGATGTGGACCAATTTTTGCGTGGTTGTTAGAGACTATATACTAACACCACATACCAAATTTCAACCGGATCTGATGAATGTTGCTCCTCCAAGAGGCTCCGCAAGCCAAATATGAGCGTCAGTTTATATGGGGGTTATACGTAAAAGTGGTCCGATATGGCCCATTTGCAACACCATCCGACCTACATCAATGACAACTACCAAGTTTCAAGTCGATAGCTTGTTTCTTTAGGAAGTTAGCGTGATTTCAACAAACGGACGGACACGCTTAGATCGACCCAGAATTTCACCACGACCCAGAATATATATACTTTATGGGGTCTTAGAGCAATATTTCGATGTGTTACAAACGGAATGACAAAGTTAATATACCCCCATCTTATTTTTGTTTCCAATTTCACTTTTTATTTTTATACCCACCACCATAGAATGGTGATGGGGGTATAATAAGTTTGTCATTCCATTCGTAACACATCGAAATATCCATTTCCGACTACATAAAGTAAGTATATTCTTGATCAGGGAGAAATTCTAAGACGATATAACCATGTTCGTCTGTCTGTCTGTTGTAATCACGCTACAGTCTTCAATAATGAAGCTATCGTGCTTAAATTTTGCACAAACTCGTCTTTTGTCTGCAGGCAGGTCAAGTTCGAAGATGGGCTATATCGGTCCAGGTTTTGATATAGTCCCCATATAAACCGACCTGCCGTCTTGGGCTTATAGAAACCGTAGTTTTTATCCAATTTGCCTGAAATTTTAAATGTAGAAGTATTTTGGCGCCGTAAAGATGTGTGGCCCCATATAGACTGGGCTCCCGATATTACTTCTTGAGCTTCTAGAATCTGTAGTTTTTATTCAATCTGCCTGAAATTGGAAATCTACAGTTATTTTATGACCATAAAGAGGTGTGCCGAAAATGATGTTTAGCGGTCCATGTTTTGGTATAGCCCCCATATAGAACGATCTCCCGATTTTACTTCTTGGCTTCTAGTATCTGTTGTTTTTATTCAATCTGCCTCAAATTGGAAATCTAGAGGTATTTTATGACCATAAAGAGATGTGCCGAAAACTGTGATTATCGGTCCATTATTTGGTATAGCCCCCATATAACCGATCTCCCGATTTTACTGCTTGGGCTTCTAGAACCCGAACTTTTTATGCAATTTGCCTAAAATTGAAAATCTAGAGGTATTTTAGGACCATAACGAGGTTTTACAAAAATGGTAAGTATCAGACCATGTTTTGATATAGCCCCCATATAGACCGATCTCCCGATTTTACTTCTTGGGCTTCTAGAAACCATAGTTTATTTCCAATTTGCCTGAGTATAAATAGTTGTGCTGAATATATTGTGCATCGGTACAGGTTTTGATATAGCCCCCTTAAAAACCGGCCCTCTGATTTGGGGTCTAGATTCTAGAACCGCCATATAGACCGGCGCACTTATCACGAAAATTGCTTGAAACTGAATGTAAAATTTCAGGAACAATTTTCAAATGTATCTTCGGGAAGCGTACTGGTTGAACTACTCTGCTTGGGAGAACATTTGTCATAAAATCCCCTGAAATTCTATGTATTATCATGTAAGCCGCTACGACGAAGAATTTTCAAAGGAAACTATTATATTTGTTTCATGGTGGTGGGTACTTAAGATTTGGCCCGGCCGAACTTACTGCTATATATACTTCATATCTTGTTATTTTCGGCATATATTTTTGTATATATATATATATATATATATATATATATATATATATATATATATATATATATATATATATATATATATATATATATATATATATATATATATATATATATATATATATATATATATATATATATATATATATATATATATATATATATATATATATATATATATATATATATATATATATATATATTTTCATTAAAAATCAACAAAAAATTTAAAATTTTCATAAAAAACCGTATCAAAGGAATTTCCATGGAAGCGAAAATGTCATACGGCACAGGTGCAAATCCCAGCGGGAATGATATTTAATTTTATTGTTATTATTTGTTTTTACTTTTTTATATTTTCTGTGTTTTTTTGTGAAATTTAATTGTCCAAAACTAAATTTTCACTTAAAATAGCGTAATTGCGTACTTTCTTATACTTGTCCAAAAGGTCTGCAACGAAAGTGGAAAAAAAGTCCCGGGATGCGCTTTATAGGAAATGTTTGTGGACATCACTAAAAGGACATCATCGGAAGTGGAAGAAAATTGATGGGATTTCCGGGATGCGCTATAAAAGAAATGTTTGTGGAACAACTTCCAATTTTTTTTGGGCAGTTGATATTAATGTTGGCCGATTTCTAATGCTAATTTTCGGGGTATAGGCTCCATATAAACCGACTACAATATTTGACTGGCGGACCCTCTTGGAAGATCAAATTTGCTCCGAGCATGTCCGGTTCCAAATACTTTATATTAATGATTTTGGAATTGATTCAAAGCTAAATAAGCGAACAATTGGAGTCTGGATAAATTAAAGATACAATTCTCTTTTAAATTTAAGATTTGCGTACTTGTCTGATTCTACAATGAAGGTCATACGGCACAGGTGCAAATCCCAGCGAGGATGATATTTAATTTTATTATTATGATATTTAATTTGTTATTATTTTTATACCCTACACCATAGGATGGGGGGTATATTAACTTTGTCCTTTTCCTTTGTAACACATCGAAATATTGCTCTAAGACCCCACAAAGTATATACATTCTGAAACGTGGTGAAATTCTGAGTCGACCTAAGCATGTCCGTCGGTCTGTTGAAATCACGCTAACTTCCGAACGAAATAAGCTATCAACTTGAAACTTGGCATAAGAATAGGTTGGATGGTATTGAAAATGGGCCACATCGGACCACTTTTACGTATAGCTCCCATATAAACCGACGCTCAGATTTGGCTTGCGGTGACTCTTGGAGGAGCAAAATTCATCCGATCCGGTTGAAATTTGGTACATGGTGTTTGTATATGGTCTCTCACAACCACGCAAAAATTGGTCCACATCGGTCCATAATTATATATAGCCCCCATATAAACCGATCACCAGACTTGGTTTGCGGACCCTCTAAGAGAAGCAAATTTCATCCGATCCGACTGAAATTTGGTACATGGTATTAGTATATGGTCTCTAACAATCATGCAAAAATTGGTCCATATCGGTCCATAATTATACATAGCCCCCATATAAACCGTTCTCCAGATTTGATCTCCGATGTCTCTTGGAGAAGCAAAATTCATCCGATCCGGTTGAAATTTGCAACGTGGTGTTAGTATGTGGCCGCTAATAACCATGCCAAATTTGGTCCATATCGGTCTATAGTTATATATAGCCGATCCCGAATCACACAAAAATTGGTCCATATCGGTTCATAGTCATGGTTGCCACTCGAGCCAAAAATAATCTACCAAAATTGTATTTCTATAGAATATTTTTTCAAAATGTTATTCCTATAGAAAATTTTGTCAACCTTTATTTCCATAGAAAATTTTGTCAAAATTTAATTTCTATACAAAATTTTTTCAAAATGTTATTCCTATAATAAATTTTGTCAAACTTTATTTCTATAGAAAATGTTGGCAAATTTTATTTGTATAGAGAATGTTGTCAAAATTTTAATTCTATAGAAAATTTTGTTAAAATTTTATTTCTATAGAAAATTTTTCCAAATTTTACTTCTACAGAAAATGTTGTCAAAATTTTTCTTTTTCAAAATTTTATTTCTATAGAAACTTTTATCAAAATTTTATTTCTATACAAAATGTTGTCAAACTAATTAAATACGTATTTAATCAGCCTTTTAATACCCTCCATACTACGTATGGACTACCGTGCAATTTAACGGTGTTAAGAACTTTAACGATACCTTGACATCGGCAAGTGTTACCGCAACCCAAGTAATTCGATTGTGGATGACAGTCTTTAGTAAAAGTTTCTATGCAATCCATGGTGGAGGGTACATAAGCTTCGGCCTGGCCGAACTTACGGCCGTATATTCTTGTTCTACTTTTTTTCATTGAATTTCTATATTTTTGTGAAATTTAATTGTCCAAAACTAAATTTTCACTTAAAATTGCATAATTGCGTACTTTCTTATACTTGTCCAAAAGGTCTGCAACGGAGGTGGAAAAATCGATAGGGTATCCCAGGATGCGCTTTAAAAGAAATGTTTGTGGATTTCTCCAAAAGGACTTCATCGGAAGTGGAACAACATAGATGGGAGATATCGGGATGAGCTTTAAATTTTTGCTGGGTAGTTGTTAGTAATGTAGGTCAAATGGTATTGCTTAGTTTCGGCTACAAGATGTGACTTGTGGATCATCTTGGAAGATCAAATTCCTTTCTATCGTATACGACTGAAAAAAGCGTGTCTAGTTCCAAAGATCAATGACTTTGGTATTGATTCGGAACCAAAGAAGCGGACAATTAAAATAAGGATATTTTTAGGACACAAATCTGTTTTGAATTCAAGTTTGCGTACTTGATTCTAGGAAGTCAAATGAAAACGTGTTTTTATCACCTTTTCAGTTGACTCTCAAAGTACTTTAAAAAACTTGTCATTGACAACTTAAATTTCCAAATTCAGATTCGACTACGACTTTACGCTTTAAAATAAAGTGTTAGAAAACGTCTCATATTTTTAAAAGCTTTTTTGCTTTGTAGACAAGATGCAAAAACTCAACAAATTTAAAGACGATTTTATTAATTTTGAAGAATTTTTCAGAAGTATTAAAGTTGGCCTTAGTACAACGACAATTTATTTCATATTAGAATACCCAATTTTAAGTGGAATCACTTAACTATAAGGAAAAACGACTAGTTGAAAAGTTTATCGACATTTGGACAAGGAAAATAACATTATATCAGAAGAAATGCGTCTTCTATGCTAAACAAAATTCGCATTCATTCTTTCAGGGCATGAAATTTTTGTCCTCACGACAATAATTTTTTCAGTGTAGTTTCTGATAAGATTTTTTGCTAGAAATCCGTGTATCAATCTTGAGAAAATTATGTCAAATAAAACAAAAATAAATGTTGGCAAAAAAATGTGGTCGATTGATAGCAGATCACTTAAAAACTATAAAGTGATCTGCTATCAATCGCCCAAATTAATGGGTTTTGCTTCTAAGAGATAACTCTTCGTACCGACAGTAGTGTTTGGCACATTTCTTATAACCTGGTTTCAGCTCTTTTCAACTGCTCAGTGGTAAGCTACTGTTTTCAAATACAAATACTTGGAAAATATCACCTTTTTTCTTTCCTTATTTCCCATTTTCTTCAAGCCAAATGATTTATTTTCTTTTCATGGCAACAATTTCTGTCATGTCATATTCCAAGACTCTTGAAACGTTTGTCAGCATAATTTTCCAGCATAGATGTTTCTTCAACAAAACAAATGTCAACAAACATGGATGGCAACTATGGGGCACCAGAAGAATGGCAAATGTGCAATTATCGATATTGGCAAAATATATGACAAGGAAAGCATCAACAAAACACGTTCAGATAATTAATCATTTATATATTTCGGAATGGGCTCACATCTAATGATTTTTCACTCTGGCCAATTGTAAAATAGTTGACATTGATTTTTTCCAAATGCAAAAATACATATCTTGACTTGCAGACTCTTCAAAAATTATGCATTTACTCTGGCACCTTTTGTTTGTCATTGTCAAGCGGTGGCAAAATGATCATTAACCCTTCAATGTCAATGGTAGCTTAGCCAGTTAAGCAGTTGGTATTTTCCCATTGTTGTCATGATCCTTTTTTATTGTTTGCAAATATTAGCTCCCATACTATGAATACATTTTCAATAGCTCTTGTTTCTGGAGGGTCCTTTTCGGTTCTTCTATTGTATTCTTGCGTTTTTTTTTTTTTCATATTTCATTTCTTTGTTAATTTTTAAGGGGTTGTAGATGTTTCTCTTGCCTTACTTTTGTCCTTTATAGTTCATCCAGTTCTGTATCGATTTGTGATATGAGTTTGTTCGTTACCTTTTTATCGGTTTGACTTCTTTTTCCACAGAGGGTGTTTTCTGTTTATCGCTATTTTATTGATGGTCCTTTCAATTGATTTATGTTTATTTCTTTTTAATGAAATATCATTAATCAATATGTAAATACTGCGATTTCTTGCAGTACGTATACATCATACCAGTGTAATGAAACATTGTATAAAATTGATTGTTTGAATCTTTTTTCGTTAGGTGATAACTAAAATGTTAATACCCTCTACCAAGAACTGTACGACATTGGCTAGAGAATTTGAAATTCGATTCTTTAAAAGTGTTTATGGCATAAAATAATATTTGAGTGGAACTACGAAAAGTTACCCAAATTTTAAAAGAAGTAAAAAATAACCCTTTCATATTTGTTCGTCTGAATCCGGTTATTTGTTAGTTAAAACCAAATATACTGTTTATGTTTACCATCCCATTTGGAAACATTAAGGAGTATATGCCACTTTTTAACATGATTCAAAGTATCTTGATACAGATCAAATGGATTCAAAATTTATACTTCTGTTAAACATGGGTCCAAAGATTTTGATCTTCCCTAAGGATTTTGGTATTGATTCCAATCCAAAGATGTGAGTGCTTTAACCCTTTGACTCCCGATGGACATTCGAAAACGAAACCAGACTATTTCCCCGATTTATTTCTCCATGTTATTTTAAACTAGAGACTAATCTAAATAAACTATAAGTATTTTCCATATTGGTGGGCACTATAATGCATTTTTAAAAACTTCTTTAATAATAAAAATAAGAAATTTTTAGACCATTGAGGGCATTCATTCAAACTCTATAGCTGATTTTTTTTAATATTTTTTTTTGACACTTCGAAAGATATTATAGGCTAACTAGAACTTATTTGTCGAAAGACAATTTGGTCGCAATTTAAAAATCAGATTTTCAGAACAAACTCATATAGCTCTTAAAGTATTTGAGGTATGACTTCAAAATTACAATTTTTGTTCTAGATGCTGTTACTAAAAGTAAAAACAAAAGAAAAATTAAAGTCCACCATAGGATGGGCGGTATATTAACTTTGTCATTTCGTTTGTAACACATCGAAATATTGCTCTAAGGCCCCATAAAGTATATATATTCTGGGTCGTGTTGAAATTCTGAGTCGATCTAAGCATGTCCGTCCGTCCGTCTGTTGAAATCACGCTAACTTCCGAATGAAACAAGCTATCGACTTGAAACTTGACACAGGTAATTGTTATTGATGTCGGTCGGATGGTATTGCAAATGGACCAATCGGTCCACTTTTACGTATAGCCCCCATATAAAGGGACCCTCTGATTTGGCTTCCGGAGCCTCTAACAGAAGCATATTTCATCCGATTCGGCTGAAATTTAGTACATGGTGTTGGTATATGGTCTCTAACAACCATGCAAAAATTGGTCCACATCGGCCCATAATTATATATAGCCCCCATATAATCCGATCCCCAGATTTGGCTTGCGAAGCCTCACAGAGAAGCAAATTTCATCCGATCCGGCTGAAATTTGGTACAGGGTGTTGGTATATGGTCTCTAACAACCACGCAAAAATTGGTCCACATCGGACTATAGTTATATATTGCCGACCCCCAATCACACAAAAATTGGTCCATATCGGTTCATAATCATGGTTGCCGCTCAAGCCAAAAATAATCTACCAAAATTTTATTTCTATAGAAAATTTTGTCATAATTTTATTTCTATAGAAAATTTTGTTAAAATGTTATTTCTATAGAAAATGTTAAAATTTCATTTCTATGGAACATTTTGTCAAAACTTTATTTCTATAGAAAATTTTGTTAAAATTTTATTTCTATAGAAAATTTTGTCCAAATTTCATTTCTATGGAACATTTTGTCAAAACTTTATTTCTATAGAAAATTTTGTCAAAATTTTATTTCTATAGAAAATTTTGTGAAAATTTCATTTCTATGGAACATTTTGTCAAAACTTTATTTGTATAGATAATTTTTTGAAAATTGTATTTCTGTAGAAAATTTTGTTAAAATGTTATTTCTATAGAAAATGTTGTTAAAATTTCATTTCTCTGGAACATTTTGTCAAAACTTTATTTCTATAGAAAATTTTGTCATAATTTTATTTCTATAGAAAATTTTGTTAAAATATTATTTCTATAGAAAATGTTAAAATTTCATTTCTATGGAACATTTTGTCAAAACTTTATTTCTATAGAAAATTTTGTTAAAATTTAATATCTATAGAAAATTTTGTCCAAATTTCATTTCTATAGAACATTTTGTCAAAACTTTATTTCTATAGAAAATTTTGTCAAAATTTTATTTCTATAGAAAATTTTCTGAAAATTTCATTTCTATGGAACATTTTGTCAAAACTTAATTTCTATAGAAAATTTTGTTAAAACTTTATTTCTATAGAAAATTTTGTTAAAATTTTATTTCTATAGAAAATTTTGTTAAAATTTCATTTCTTTGGAACATTTTGTAAAAACTTTATTTCTATAGAAAATTTTGTTAAAATTTTATTTCTATAGAACATTTTGTCCAAATTTCATTTCTATAGAACATTTTGTCAAAACTTTATTTCTATAGAAAATTTTGTCAAAATTTTATTTCTATAGAAAATTTTCTGAAAATTTCATTTCTATGGAACATTTTGTCAAAACTTTATTTCTATAGAAAATTTTGTCAAAATTTTAGTTCTATAGAAAATTTTGTTAAAACTTTATTTCCATAGAAAATTTTGTAAAAATTTTATTTCTATAGAAAATTTTGTGATAATTTTAATATCACAAAATTTTGTTAAAATTTTATTTCTATAGAAAATTTTGTCAAAATTTTATTTCTATAGAAAATTTTGTCAAACTGAATTATATACGCATTTAATCGATCTTTTTTGATTTAATTTATACCACGTATAGACTTACATACAAGTTAGAAGACGGTGTTAGGGGGTTTTAAGATACCTTGCCATCGGCAAGTGTTACCGCAACTTAAGTAATTCGATTGTGGATGGCAGTGGTTAGAAGAAGTTTCTACGCAATCCATGGTGGAGGGTTCATAAGCTTCGGCCTGGCCGAACTTACGGCGGTATATACTTGTTAGCATTAGGGTTATTACGGTATCGCAAGGGTTAATATAAATACATGTGTAGCTTTAAATTTCAAACGGATCGGATGAAATTTGCATCTGCAGGAAGCTCGAAAAATCAAATCTGGGGATACTCGTGTTAAACCTGGAAGATATCTACACTCAACAAATAGTTTACTTGGATCCAAAGATATTGACCTTCCCCAAGGGATTTTGATATTGATTCCATGCCACATATGCGTATTTCTATAAAATAGACATTTTTAAGGAACCTTAGTAGATTTAAATTTCAAAACGATCCGATGAAATTTGCATCTGCAGGAAGCGCTGGAAATCATATCTGGGGATCGATTTATATGGGTGCTACATATAATTATGGACCGATATGGATTAAGTTTTGCACACACCAAATCTCAGCCGTATGGCATAAAATTTGCAGGAAGCTGCAGAATTCAGGCTATAGATAATTATGGAGCGATATCGCTCCATAATTTGTGCATGGTAGTTATTTCTCAAATTCAGAAAAAAAGAGTTGTATCGTAAATATAACCTTACTTTAATTTTTTCTCAGTGTAGAAGTTATTGTCAGCGATTACGATGTTTTGGCCCAAAGGTAATAGTTTGACAGTATCACCAAACCTATTCATGGGATAGTGTTCACAAGCTGCTTGATTAAAACAGGTACCTTATCATTATAGATGAGCCTCGCTAATAGTATTCGAATTTAATATTCAATATGTTCCCCTTCTGTCAGAATTTGTTCAGCAAATTGAACTCCTGCTATAGCACTATCTAATTTTTAGAATAAAATTTATATCAAACCCATAAATTATGTTGTAAATTATAAGAAATTTTGTGTTACATTTTCTCTTTTGTTTTAAAAATATTTATAACACAAAAAAAAAACATCAAACATCACCCCATGAAACTGAAACATATCATTAATTAATAAAATTGAAACCGAGTCGATTTGAATCAAACAACCACAATTAAAAGGATTTCCAAGACATCTCCACCATATCACCAAAGAATTTATAATCGAAGAATATTTCGTTTTGGGAGAAAACCTTAAAATCGAAAATCTTTCTTATGTTTATTTTTTTAACAGATTTCATCCCAAAAGGTGCTTCAGACTAAGATGCCTGTTGGTCTTGTTGATAGTCAGATTGTTCACAAGGGAGATCCTTTTAGAATCTCTTGACGATCATAAACCAAAAACAACAAAAAACGAATTCATCTGCTTGAGATTTTTTTTTCAAATTCGTAAAAAGTGAGAGTGTGTTTGTAGGTATTCCTTACTGGTATTCCTTCGATAACAATATCAAAATTTGTTGAGCATTTGTTTAATGGGCTCATTGTCTTTGTTCAGATTTGTATGCGGGGGGATCCTTTTTCCCTCACATAGAGAACAGCAGTAGCATACGTTTGATTTCCTTTCTCTGTCTTGTTGCCAACGATGATTAATTGCTTTGGCAGCTCAATAAAAAAGGCGGCTGTTAAGGCGTTGGTGCTGTTGCGACTCTTGGGCAACAGTTATGGATTTGGTTATGGATGGATTCAAGAGCTATTGATATTTTCTTCATACACTATGTAAAAACAAAACTCCTAACCATGCTCATTTTTTGCTTTTTGTCGTCATCATTTTCTCTTCTTCTTTGTCGTTTAGTGAATAAAAACATTTTTGATTTATTACTTTTCTTTGACCATATGAGATATTTTCTGATTCTTCGATTGTTTGAAATGACATTGTATTCGTTTGCTCCTTGGCATTTGTCTATTGTTGTTATTATCAAACTAGATTGATATGATTTTAATAATAATTTGTATCTCGGAATAATCTGATATATTTCTTCCTCTGTTTGTTCCTTAACAAATTATTTTTCTTTTTTGTAGTTGATCAACTATTAACAGGAAGTTTAAGATTTGAAAAATACAGATCCAATCTATTGAATGAAGGAAAATTTTTCTCAATATACACTCAAAAAAAGTATACTTTGATCCAAAGATTTTGACCTTCTCTTAAGGATTCCGGTATTGATTCCGAGTCAAAGATGCGACTTCTTTAAAATAAAGAAATTTTTTTAGCGACCTATCTGGCCTTAAATCTAGGATCAATAAAATTAAAATTAGGATTCAGATCTCATTTATCGAATTTTCATTTTATTTTGCGCGGTATTAATAAAGCTATTCACGTACAAACAAATGCCAGCTTACAAATCCAAATTATAGCGGATACACCAAAGTAAAAATGTTGTCTTGCCTTCTGCAACTATAAAGCAAACAAGTAAATATATACGGCCGTAAGTTCGGCCAGGCCGAAGCTTATGTACCCTCCATCATGGATTGCGTAGAAACTTCTTCTAAACACTGCCATCCACAATCGAATTACTTGGGTTGCGGTACCCAGCAAAAAAATTTGGAAGTTCTTCCAAAGACATAAATTTAAAAGCACTTCCAGAAGATGCTCTCCCAATGATGTTCTTTAATTTAACTACGCAGGAAGTTATTTTAATTCAATTTTGTATAACATGGTTTTTTCATACTTTTAATGGATAATTTTAACTTTTTTGTTTCAAATAGGTTAAAAACAGAGCAAGAATTCATAAAATGGTACAAATCATTTAAATTTTGTCGACAAAAATGCTAAATCCATTCTGCAAAAATTGTGCATTTTTGAAAGCGTTGGAATCCATTAAAAATTATAAAAAATTATAAAAAAGATTTATTTGACAAAACATCACAGAATTTTTTAATTTACATCCACAACATTGAGTTCGAATCACACCTAACGAAGTGATGCAAATTCAGTGCAACGACTGTTGAAATGGAGGACTTCCGTCCTATGACAAGCCATCGCTTCTGCGCCAATTTTGCACTACTTCCGGATACAAAAAGAACATTTTCTCCAAAGCTTTTTTGCTGGGTTACGCTTGCCGATGGCAAGGTATCTTAAAACCTCCTAACACCGTCTTCTAAATTATAAGTAAGTTAAATTAACAAAGACCGATTAAATACATATATAATTCAGTTTGACAAAATTTTCAATAGAAATAGAAGTTTAACAAAATTTTCTATAGAAATAAAATTTTGACAAAATTTTCTATAGAAATAAAATTTTTACAAAATTTTATATAGAAATAAAATTTTGACAACATTTTCTATAGAAATAAAGTTTTGACAAAATTTTCTATAGAAATTAAATTTTAACAAAATTTTCTATAAAAATAAAATTTTAAAATATGTTCTTTAGGAATAAAATTTTGACAAAATGATCTATAGAAGTAAAATTTAGACAAAATTTTCTATAGAAATAAAATTTTGGTAGATTATTTTTGGCTCGAGTGGCAACCATGATTATGAGCCGATATGGACCAACTTCTGTGTGATTGGGGATCGGCTATATATAACTATAGACCGATATGAACCAATTTTGGAATGGTTGTTATACTAACACCACGCAAGCCAAATCTGGGGAATTATGAACCTATGTGGACCAATTTTTGCATGGATATTAGAGACCATATACTAACACCATGTACAAAATTTCAGCCGGATCGGATTAAATTTGCTTCTCTTTGCGGCTCCGCAAGTCAAATCTGGGAATCTGTTTATATGGGGGCTATATTTAATTATGGACCGATGTGGACCAATTTTTGCGTGGTTGTTAGATACCATATACCAACACCATGTACCAAATTTCAGCCGGATCGGATGAAATATGCTTCTCTTAAGGCTCCGCAAGCCAAATCTGAGGGCCCGTTTATATGGGGGTTATAAATAATTATGGACCGATGTTGACCAATTTTCGCATGGTTGTTAGAGACCACATACCAACACCATGTACCAAATTTCAGCCGGATCGGATGAAATATGCTTCTCTTAGAGGCTCCGCAAGCCCTATCTGAGGGTCCGTTTATATGGAGGCTATATATAATTATGAACCGATGTGGACCAATCGGCTATATATAATTATAGACCGATATGAACCAATTTTGGAATGGTTGTTATACTAACACCACGCAAGCCAAATCTGGGGATCGGTTTATATGGGGGCTATATATAATTATGAACCTATGTGGTTCAATTTTCGCATGGTTGTTAGAGACCATATACCAACACCATGTACCAAATTGCAGCAGGAACGGATGAAATTTGCTCCTCTTTGAGGCTCTGCAAGCCAAATCTGGGAATCTGTTTATATGGGGGCTATATTTAATTATGGACCGATGTGGACCAATTTTTGCGTGGTTGTTAGATACCATATACCAACAACATGTACCAAATTTCAGCCGGATCGGATAAAATATGCTTCTCTTAGAGGCTCCGCAAGCCAAATCTGAGGGCCCGTTTATATGGGGGTTTCAGCCGGATCGGATGAAATATGCTTCTCTTAGAGGCTCCGCAAGCCCTATCTGAGGGTCCGCTTATATGGGGGCTATATATAATTATGAACCGATGTGGACCAATCGGCTATATATAACTATAGACCGATATGAACCAATTTTGGAATGGTTGTTATACTAACACCACTCAAGCCAAATCTGGGGATCGGTTTTTATTGGGGCTATATATAATTATGAACCTATGTGGTTCAATTTTCGCATGGTTGTTAGAGACAATATACCAACACCATGTACCAAATTTCAGCAGGAACGGATAAAATATGCTTCTCTTTGAGGCTCCGCAAGCCAAATCTGGGAATCTGTTTATATGGGGCTATATTTAATTATGGACCGATGTGGACCAATTTTTGCGTGGTTGTTAGATACCATATACCAACACCATGTACCAAATTTCAGCCGGATCGGATGAAATATGCTTCTCTTAGAGGCTCCGCAAGCCAAATCTGAGGGTCCGTTTATATGGGGGCTATACGTAAAAGTGGACCGATATGGCCCATTTGCAATACTATCCGACCTACATCAATAACAACTACTTGTGCCAAGTTTCAAGTCGATAGCTTGTTTCGTGCGCAAGTTAGCGTGATTTCAACAAACGGGCGGACGGACGGACATGCTTAGATCGACTCAGAATTTCGCCACGACCGAGAATATATATACCTTATGGTGTCTTAGATCAATATTTCGATGTGTTACAAACGGAATGACAAAGTTAAAAAACCCCCCATCCTATGGTGGAGGGTATAAAAAGTGTTCAAAAATATGAGATTTTTTCAACATTCTATTTTAAAGACGTTTTTACTTGAAACATAGCATAATTTCTATTTGAAGTCGAGTCCGAATTTGAAAATCTAAATTGTTGATAAAATGTTTTTAGAGGACTTTGATGGCACATGAAGAAAAAAAGCTGAAAAAAGATGTTAATTCTTTTTGTTAAGTTCAAGAAAATTCATTAAAAATAATATTTTTTTTGTGTTGCTTAAGAAAATTTCATAGGTTGAAGAAAAAATTGGATTTAAAAATTTTTTCTTCCGGGGCTATATGAAATTATGGACTCATTTGGATCAATTTTTGGATAGTTGTTAGAGGTCATATACTCATATCACGTACCAAATTTCACTGGATCGGTGATAATTGCTCTTCCAACAAGCTACGGAAGTCATATCCGGGGACCGGCTTATATGCGTGTTATACACTGTTAGAAGAATATGTTTTTCATATGGTCCGATATAAACAAAATGTGTTTCGGGCACAATTTGTAAACACAATATATTTAAGTACAAACATGTAATGTTCCTAAACTAACACTAAATATTTGGGACACATATGTTTATATGTTAGAATATATTATGTTTGGGGCGTGAATGTTTCATAAAAATAATATGTGTGAATGTAAACATTTATAAATTAAAACATTTATAAATTAAAACATTGTGATATTTTATTAAGAGAGCGACAGAGAGAGTATAAAGAAAACAAGTATATATGGCCGTAAGTTCGGCCAGGCCGAATCTTATGTACCCTTCACCATGGATTGCGTAGAAACTCCTACGAAAGACGGGTCATCCACAATCGAATTCCTTTGGTTGTGGTATCTTAAATCGTTTTGTGAATTGTGAGTTAGTCCATACGTGGTATATATTAGACAAAAAAGAGATATGTATAGGTAAGTCAACAAATAATTGCGAATCGATATGGACTTTTGCACGGTACGTAGGGAGCCAGAATTTAAATATGGGGGTCACTTATATGGGGGCTATATACAATTATGAACTTGATATGGACCAATTTTTGTGTGATTGGGAATTTAAACTTTTACAAAATGTTTGGACTTAAAATTTAAATTGGATGATGACCGCGACGGACCACAATGTCAGTAAAAAATATCGGAAATATTTTTAAATTTCATAAAATTTAGCAAATCTTCATTTATGATTTATAGATCGACATATACTAATTAGAGTATAAGTAAATTTGAATCACTTTTGCGAGTTGTCGACATAACAGTGACGATTTTACAAGGAACATGTGGGTATTTTGGATATATTTGCTAAAATCGGAAAAACATATATATGGGGGCTTTGTCTAATTCTGAGCTGACTTTGATAAAATTTGGCACACATTGCTAAAATTTTAATTGAACGCTCAGTGCAAAACTTCAAAATTTTCGAAATGAAACTTTGGCCTCCGTGGTCATATGAATCTAAATCGGGCGAAAGATATATATGGGAACTATACCTAAATCTGAACCGATTTCAACCAAATTCGGTGTGGACATTTTTAATGTTAATTCTACTCCCTGTGAAAAATTTCACGTAAATCGCAACAAAAGATTAGCCTCTGAGGCCATAGGAGGGTAAATCGGGCGAAAGCTATATATGAGAGCTATATCTGAATCTGAACCGATGTGAATGATATTTTGCATTTACGAGACTCACAAAATATTCGATTATACGAAATTGGAAGAAGATCGGTTGATAAATACGTCATTTCTGACCAGATCGCTTATACATATATATGACAGCTATATCTAATTTTGAGCCGATATATATGGGAGCTATATCTAAATCTGAACCGATTTCAACCAAATTTGGCACACATACCGATACTATTAAACGTACTCCATGTGCAAAATTTGAAGCAAGTCAGGGCAAAACTCTGGCTTTTGAGACCATATAAGCCCAATCCGGACGAAAGATATATATGGGAGCTATATCTAAATCTGAAGCGATTTTAACCAACTTTGGTACACATAACGACAACGTTAAACGTACCTCTCGTGCAAAATTTGAAGCAAGTCAGGGCAAAACACTGGCTTTTGAGGCCATATAAGTGCAAATCGGACGAAAGATATATATGGGAGCTATATCTAAATATGAACAGATTTCAATCAAATTTACCAAGCATTGGTAGAATGTCAATTCTACTCTCTGTGCAAAATTTCACGAAAATCGGTAGTAAACTTTGGCCTCTGTTGCCATATCAGTCTAAATCGGACGAAAGATATATATGGGAGCTATATCTAAATCTGAACCGATTTGGATGATATTTTGCAAGTTTTTGAGGCTCATAAAATATTCGGATTTACTGAATTTGAAGAACATCGGTTGATAAATACTCCAATTATGACCAGATCGGGGATAAATATATATGACAGCTATATCTAAATCTGAACCGATTTTTTCCAAAATCAATAGCGATTGTCTTTGTTCCAAAAAACGACCCTATGCCAAATTTGAAGACGATTGGACTTAAACTGCCTGTACTTTGCGCACAAAAATACATGAACAGACAGACAGACGGACGGACAGACAGACAGACGGACAGACGGACTTCGCTAAATCGACTCAGAATTTAATTCTAAGACGATCGGTATACGATGGGTCCCAGACTTTTACTTCTTTGCGTTACATACAAATGCACAAACTTATTATACCCTGTACCACAGTAGTGGTGAATGGTATAAAAAGGATACTTGAACTGTTTTAATAAAGTAACCTCGAAATTGTCAAAGCGAACATAGTACTTACCTTTAATTGGAAAAATTTTCGTGAAAACTTTTTCTGTGTACTTATGAACCGAAATCGACTGCATGGTTATTAGAGGGAATACACTCACATCGGTGACATTTGCTCTTCAAAGAAGCCATATCTGAGGATCGGTTTATACGCTATAGTTTATTATGGACTGATGCATGGTTGTTAGAAAGCATATACATATTTACTAAATTTGCCCGGAAGTCAAATCTGGTAATCTGTCTATATGGGGGGCTATATTAGAGGCCATATAAAGACATCAAACACAAAATTTCATCCGGATGGAACAAAATTTGCCACGGCGGCCCCGGTTGCCATTCGTACCAAAAATAATCTACCAGAATTTAAAGAACATTTTACCAAAAATCTACCAAATTAAAAAAAAATTATTATGAAGGTTTTGACTAAAATTTTGCTAACATAAGATTTCTCTAGAAAATTTTGCCAAAATTTTATTTCTCTGGAAAGTTTTGTCAACATTTTATTTTTCTAGAAAATTTTGTCTAAATTTACTTCCATAGAAAATTTTGTCAAAATTTGTCTATAAAGAAAATTTTAATAACATTTTATTTCTCTAGATAAATGTTTTTTCTATAGAAAATTGTATTTCTATAAAAATTTAAATGCATCTTAGTTTGAGATGAATAAGTTTTGAGATGAAAAAACTACCAAATTATCAAGAATTCTACCAAACAGTAAAAAAGTCTACCATTTTTGTTAGAAATCTACCAACTGTGGCAACCGTGATTCATATCACTTGAAACCTAGGTTAGGTTAGGTTAGGTTAAAGTGGCAGCCCGATTAAGATTCAGGCTCACTTAGACTATTCAGTCCATTGTGATACCACATTAACTAAAAGTACCTATTACATATGGGCACTTCTAGTTTTAACCGCTGAACCTTCTTGATTATTTTTCTTTGTTGAACCAACCAGATTGTTCCAAAAAACAGTAGCAAACTGCTTAAGTTAACGTTTTCCAGATCCGCCAGTAATCTGAAGCTATATGCTCCTAAAAGTTGCTTGCGCTTTACACAAAATGCAGGACACTCACACAAGAGGTGTTTAATTGATTCTTTTTCCTCCGCATCATGACAGCTCATACAATAGTCATTATACTTCGCGCCTATAGTTTTTGCAAAATCGCCTATCAGGCAGCGACCCGTTATAGCAGATATCAGGAGTGATATCTGACGTCTCGAGAACATTAGCATATCTAGTGTGCGGTTTAAGTTGAAATGGGGCCATATTTGCTTGGTGTCGTTACAACCCTTGCAATTCTCCCATCGAACATTTGCCATCATAACAGCCTTCCCACGCAGCATGAGCTTGCAGGTAGCTAGGGGCATACCAACAAATTCTAGTTCCCCTGGAATATGTAAGGTAGTCCCTAGCCTTGCCAACTCATCCGCTTCGCAGTTCCCCGGTATGTTCCTATGGCCAGGCACCCATATTAGGTGAATATTGTACTGCTCAGCCATCTCATTGAGAGATTTGCGGCAGTCGATGGCCGTTTTCGAGTTGAGGAACACAGAGTCCAAGGATTTTATTGCAGGTTGACTGTCTGAGTATATATTAATGCCCACATTTTTTGGAACATTACTTCTCAGCCAATTCGCCACCTCTCTTATTGCTAATATTTCAGCCTGAAAAACACTACAGTGATTAGGTAATCTTTTCGCTATTCGAAGTTCCAGATCATTAGAATATACTCCGAACCCCACTTGTCCATCCAATTTGGAGCCATCAGTGTAGAAATCTATATATTCTTTATTCCCCGGGGTCTGTGTGCACCACGCCTCACTGTTGGGGATTAGAGTCTCAAACTTTTTGTCGAAAAGTGGACTCGCCAAAGTGTAATCCACTACGTTAGGCACATCTGGCATTATTTTGAGGACAGAACTGTGACCGTAACCTTTTTCCGACCACAGCGATAGCTCGCGCAACCGCACAGCCGTTGTTGCAGCTGACTGTTTGGCCAAAATGTCTAAAGGCAATAGATGCAGCACGACATTAAGGGAATTTGTTCCTGTCTTGCTGAATGCGCCTGAAATACACAAACACGCCATACGCTGAACTTTATCTAAACAAGTCGGTTTCTGAAGTGCCGGCCACCAGACTACAACACCATATAGCATTATAGGTCTAACCACTGCCGTGTATAGCCAATGCACAATTTTTGGTTTCAGTCCCCACTTTTTTCCTATTGCCTTTTTGCACGAGTACAAAGCTACAGTTGCCTTTCTCGCCCTTTCTTCAATATTAAGCTTAAAGTTCAGCTTCCTGTCCAAAATAACGCCAAGGTATTTTGCAAATTCACCAAAGGGAATTTCAATACCCCCTAAGGAAATAGGCCTAACCGTGGGAGTTTTGCGATCGTTGCAGTACATGACTAATTCTGTCTTTGCAGGATTTACCCCAAGACCATTGTCTTTCGCCCATTTCTCAGTCATCCGGAGGGCCCTCTGAATAATATCTCTGATTGTGGATGGGAATTTTCCCCTGACTGCCAGAGCCACATCATCTGCGTATGCCACCACTTTTATCCTTTCTTTTTCTAGAGTAACCAGAAGGCTATTTATAGCAACATTCCAAAGAAGAGGTGATAGAACTCCTCCTTGGGGAGTGCCTCTGTTCACATACCTTTGTATGTTTGCTTGTCCTAGTGTGGCTGAAATACGTCTCTTCATTAGCAGTTCGTCTAACAGCCTGAGTATACATGGATCAACATTCAGAGTTGTCAGTCCATTTAATATCGAGCTCGGATGGACATTATTGAACGCCCCTTCGATGTCTAGAAACGCCACGATTGTGTATTCTTTGACAGATAGTGAGCTTTCAATAAAGCTGACTAGTTCATGTAGTGCGGTCTCAGTAGACCTGCCCTTCGAGTATGCATGCTGTCCTTTCGAGAACAACCTTGAATCGATGCTAGTTCTAAGATAAATATCTATCATCCTCTCCAGAGTCTTAAGTAGGAATGAGGATAAGCTGATTGGTCGGAAATCCTTCGCCCTCGAGTGAGAGGCTTTTCCCGCTTTAGGTATGAAAACGACTTTTGTTTCCCTCCACTTTCCTGGGATATATGATAAGTTGATACATCCTTTATATATCACTGACAACCAGGGGATAATTTTGTCAGTTACAGCTTGTAACTCCGCCGGAGTAATTCCATCAGGTCCGGGGGATTTGAATGGTCCAAAGCTATTTAGCGCCCATCTTATTCTAGTTTCCGATACAATTTCCTCGACAGGAAACGACCGCTGAGCAACTGTGGCACCGCCAGTACATGGTTCAACCGTCTGATTTCCAGGAAAATGTGTGTCCAATAGTACCTCCAGCGTCTCCTCACTGGACGTTGTCCAATTTCCCTCCGATGTTTTAATGAAACCTGGAGCGGAGTTGGTGGATGCTAGAACCTTCCGTAGTCTGGAAGCCTCGGACGTATTCTCAATACTGCTGCAGTAGTCATTCCAAGAGTTATGCTGAGCCTTTCTCAGTTCTCGCTTGTATCCTCTCAGATTCCTCTTGTAAGCGTCCCAGTCCTCAGGGGCTCTGGTGGACTTTGCCTTGTTAAAGAGCTTCCTGCAGGATTTCCTCATATTACTTAATTCCGTAGACCACCATGGTGGTCGATGTTTCCCCCTTGGCTTTCCTCTAGGGCATGCAGCTTTCAGTGAGATGTTGAAGGCCTTAGTAATCCGCTCCACTGCGTGTTCGATATCTTGCACATTTCTCATATTTGTCTCTGTTATTTCCGGTATCATCATATTGAACGATTCCCTATACCTATTCCAGTCAGCTTTCCTAACATTTGGCGAAAATATGGTCTTGGTGATATGAACATCAAATTTGAAACTGATGTAGCGATGATCTGAGAAGCTGTGTTCACTTAAAAGATGCCACTCAGATATCATTTCATTCAGTTCTTGCGAGGCCAAGGTGATGTCCAAAACCTCTTGCCTGTTTTTAGTGACAAAGGTTGGGGCATCTCCCTTGTTGCAAACTACCAGATTAGTACGCAAAATAAACTCTATTAGCGACTCTCCCCTTGCATTAGTATCACTACTTCCCCATATACTATGATGCGCATTCGCATCGCATCCCATAATGAGTTTCGTCTTTGTTTTCAGTGACTCCTCAACTAAGGTCTTAACGGCACATGGAGGCATCTCCCTGTCATGTCCCATATAGACCGAAGATACCCAATATTTGCATTTGGCTATTTCTAAATTGGCAACGACAGTGTCTGCATTGCACATTGAAGGAAGCAGAAACAAGTTAAGCTCGTTTTTAGCAATTATACAGGCTCGAATTACATCATTACCAGTATACTGCAATAGTTTGAACCCCGGAGTACTTAATTCACATATTTTGTTTCTATAAACATATGGTTCTTGAATAAGAACTATGTCTATGTCCCCTTTCATCAGGAGAACTTTTAAGGCAGCACATGCAGCCTTACAATGATGAAGATTTATCTGGAGGATCCGTAGGACCATCGAGATTTTCAACAACCGTCACATCAGCCGCTTCAATCGAGTCATCAAGAATGTCCTCTTCAGAGATATCGGTGACTCTCGCAATAACCATAGGTTCGACTTTGGTGAGTTCTGAGGCAATAGAAGCCTCCTCACGCATACGGTATCTATCCATGTCTTCAACTTTGGTATCTCCCTCGACTTCGCAAGAGGATCCGCTTACTTCTGATTCAGACAGAGGCTTGTCAATTTCTGAATCCTTTAGCTGATCGTTTTTATACACCTTCATTTGGATATAATGAAAGCCATAACATACACGGCCCTGGGACTTTGCCAGATGTGGCAAAGACTGAGTGTTCAATATAAACACTGCATGCCGTCTTGGTCCATCCACTTCATCCAAACGGCCAACCTTCCAATCAGCTGTTGGAAGATCTGGATTGCATCGTTTCAGTCTATTTAAAATAGATTCAGGGTCAGAAGGGTTTGCAGGTATCCAGGCATGTGCTCTAGGTCTAGCCGGTATGTCTTTCTTCTCGACTAACTCTAGAGCAGCTCCTTCCCAAACTTCACCAATTAGTATCAGAGCAGCTTTAAAACATTCTATAGACCTCTGGTCCTCAAATGCGACTAGCTTAAATCGTCCTTGATACCAACCAGCCTCTTGGTGTCGAGGATCTGGGCCGGGAAACTTTTCCAGCACCTGTGAGTAGACGACAGACAGAGCATTCTCAATTTCCCCCCATTTCTGCTTTGGAATCATACCGTCCAATGCTCCTTTATTAATGATAGCCATCACAAGGCTATCTTTAGCAACTGAGGCAAACGATCTTTGATCCCTTTTGGAGGATGGCAGCTCATCCGGCGATCGTTCCCTTTTTCCAGTCTCAAGAATTCCTTGAGCCCATTTTAAGGAATCGCTTTGTTTAGCCGACAGCGTGCTTGGGTCGACTGATCCTAACTTCTTTAGGATAAACAAAGCATTTCTGCGTTCCTTGAATCTCTTTCGTGAGGGATTACCTCCTTTTGATGTCGTTACCTTAGAAAAAGTTCGACTTGTCAGAGTGTCGCCACCTGTCGACCCGTCTACAGGTCGACTAATTGGGCCTAACTCTTGGTCATTGCCCAGATTTATAACTCCAGTCGATACCCGTCCACTGGGCCCTGAAGTTAGCAACCCAGTGGATGACTTGGAATTTCGCTGCATGGTGGCTTAATATCCCACCACACTTGAAATTCGTAGTAGGTACCTATTACGATGAGTTTATCCGCTATTGAAAAACACGTCCGTTCCGTTCGACGGTTGAATAGAATACTTGAAACCTAGAAAACAGTTTCCATTACATTTACCGCCGGTGAACTAAAAAAAGTAAAATTGGCTTTAAAAAATTCGTTTAAATGTTTTAGGGTACATACAATTCGCCCGACCACAGTTTTTATATCTTAGCTATATCATTCTTGACTTGATTATAGTCCACGGGAGATATTTGTCATTTAAATCTTTGATTAAAATAAATAAATAAAAAAGACCTAGCTTTATCGAAAAATATATATTGCCATAAAACTGTTTAACAACAATCGACCACATAAAAATATCATCGATAGTTCATGAAGCCTTTTAACGTAGACGCCACTTTTAGCCATAAAATATAAAAAAACACTATGGCAAATAAATTCAAATAACAAAATCGATCAAAACAACTATAATTTATATACCATAAAATCAAATCGTTGCATTATATCACCTTAAATGTTAATGTGTTCGTTGTCGAAAGCCAGTTGAGAAGGCCTTTAAATATAAGCAATTTTAATATAGATCATAACTCCAAGAATATCTTTTTTTTTTTGTAAAGTGTCTCATATATTCAGGTAAGGTCAAAGTGATGGAGGAGGAAGGAGCGAAGCAGCAGCAGCTTGATTATTCAAACAACACATTTTATGTGACCACATAAATTCATGATAAATAAAATATCACAACCCAAATTTCAAAAGACAAACGAGACAAAAAAAAATTAAATGAATAAAAAAAAAAAAATAAAAACGACTGGAAAAAGAATCATTAAAATGCTCTTAAAAACACACGGGAAGTATCGAGGACCCCCCGAGAGATGAACTGTGTTGGTTCTCTACTCCCTTTCTCCCACAGAGACGTCAACAGAACAAGAAAATAGGCGACATTAGCAATTAAATTGGAAATTATGATATGTCCAAATGGACCAACTATGGGTTCGTTGGGTCTCTCGATGCCATGGTGGTAACAACAATCATTGGAAGATATTTAAACCCAATTAAATGTAAATTCACGTATCTTAAATTGGGATTTCATCTTCGTTGTCGTTTTTGGATTTATGTAAAATTAACGAAAGCATTTAATTAACATTCAATCATTCCAAGCCCGCTGTGGCATGGCTATGGATGCGGTGGTGATAGGTTGATCGAGTATCACATTTTGTGAGATTGCAACCTGATTTCTGAGTTAGTTGATTGATTTTTGTAAGTAGACACGCTACAGTTGGTGAGAAAACTTTTGCCTTGAATTGGAAAGTGTTCTCTACAACCAGACTAGGTACTAAGTGCAAGATGGTTTAATATTTATTCAGAATTTTCTAAAGAAATAACAGTTTGACAAAATTTTCTATAGAAATAAAGTTTTAACAAAATTTTCTATAGGAATAAAATTTTGCCAAATTTTCTATAGAAATAAAATTTTGACTAAATTTTATATAGAAATAAAATATTGAAAAAAATTTCTATAGAAATAAAATGTTGACAAAATTTTCTATACAAATACAATTTTTTTTTAGAACTAAAATTTTGGAAAATTTTTTAAAGAAATTAAATTTAGAAAAAATTTTCTATACACACAAAAAAAAATTCTGATTCAATCACGAAATTAATTGATCCAATTAATGTTTTAATTAAAATGTCTTCAATCACAGAAATGACAGTATCAATTAAAAAATTAATTGACATCCAATTAAAAATTAATTAAATGTTTCAATTAAAAAATTGTTGAATCAAAAAAATTTTTAATTGAATATTTTTTAAACCCCAATTAAGATTTTAATTGGAAAAATTTTCGTGAATTTTTTTTCTGTGTAGAAATAAAATTTTGAAAAAAAATTTATAGAAAAAAGTAAGGAAAGTCTAAAGTCGCATCCGTCAAATGTGTTGGGGGCTATATAAAGGTTTGTCCCAAATACATACATTTAATAATGCCCTGTTCCATAGTGTGGCGCAGGGATAAATATCATTCGATCTGGACAGAATTTGATAGACTTCTATAAAATCTATAGACTCAAAATTTAAGTCGGCTAATGCACTAGGATGGAACAAAATGTTAGTAAAAAACTATGGGAAACATTTAAATCTGAAGCAATTTTAAGGGAACTTCGCAAAAGTTTATCTAAAGTTTAGAAAAGAACACTGTTCTTTTCTGACTTTAGGTCTTTAATAAGACACATTTTGCAGTTCATAGTAAAAAATTTTATATAGTAGAATGTAATGTTAAATATTTTTTCGGAATCTTCCGACCATATCTGGAAATATATGTAAAAGAAACTGGTCGAAGCAGTGATCGAACCCACGACCCTTGGCATGCAAGTCGGACGTAGCAACCACTGCTCCACGGTGCCCAACTAAATGTATTTTTCTGTTAAATAAAGTTTGTTTAATCTGCTCGTGGGCGCCGCAAGCTATGCTGTATAAATATAACTTATATGGGTAATTGTCTATTGATGACAATAACGGCTACATAGCTCAGTGGATAGTGTGTTGAATTACAAATTGCATGGTCCGCGGTTCGATTCTTCGTCCAGGCGAAAGGTAAAAAAAATTAAAAAAAATTATAAAATCGTATAATTTCTTCTACATTGTTTGTATTACAGAAAAAGGTGGTAAGAACTAAACAACTCCGTGGAATTGAGAAAGATGTGAGGGAAAATACAATTAGCCAGAAAAAATTTTTTTTTGAATTGATCTTTATGAAATTGTTTTTAAACCCTGGAAAGGAATAAACATTTATCACAAAAAGTATATACTTTTCTTCCAAATACACTTCCTTTCAGCGAAAAGCAAATGAGAAAGGAACTTTGTTTGTCTAAAATTTCGTTTGGGAGGAAATAATTATTTTTTTGCGTGTATATATGCATTAGAAGTTTAGGAAAATTAGAGTCATTTTTACAACTTTTCGACTAAACAGTGGCGATTTTACAAGGAAAATGTTGGTATTTTCACCATTTTTTTCGAAACCAGAAAACCCTATATATGGGAGATATATCTAAATCTGAACCGATTTCAACCAAATTTGGCACGCATAGCTAAAATGATAATTCTACTCCCTGTGCAACTAATTCGGAGTTAAAAATTAGCCTCTGTGATCACTAATATGATAAATTGGGCGAAAGCTATATATGGGAGCTATATCTAAATCTGAACCGATTTCAACCAAATTTGGCACGCATAGCTATAATGCTAATTCTACTCCCTGTGAAAAATTTCAACTAAATCGGAGTTAAAAATTGACCTCTGTTGTCATATGAGTGTAAATCGGGCGAAATCTATATATGGGAGATATATCTAAATCTGGACCGATTTCAACCAAATTTGGCACGCATAGCTACAATGGTAATTCTACTCCCTGTGCAAAATTTCAACTAATTCGTAGTTAAAAATTAGCCTCTGTGATCATATGAGTGTAAATCGGGCGAAAGCTATATATGGGAGCTATATATAAATCTGAACCGATTTCAACCAAATTTGGCACGCATAGCTACAATGCTAATTCTACTCCCTGTGCAAAATCTCAACCAAATTGGGGTAAAACTCTGGCTTCTGGGACCGTTTTAGTTCATATCGGGCGAAAGATATATATGGGAGCTATATCTAAATCTGAACCGATTTCTTCCAAAATCAATAGGGTTTTATTCTGAGCCAAAACACATACTAGTGCCAAATTTGAAGTCGTTTGGACTAAAACTGCGAGCTAGACTTTGATTACAAAAATGTGTTCACAGACAGACGGACATGGCTATATCGACTCAGGAGCCCACCCTGAGCAGTTTTGCCAAAGACACCATGTGTCTATCTCGTCTCCTTCTGGGTGTTGCAAACTAACTTATAATACCTTGTTCCACAGTGTGGCGCAGGGTATAATAAAATCTTGACAAAACTTTCTATAGAAATAAAATTTTTGACGAATTTTTCTATAGTAATAAAATTTTGACAAGATTTTAATAGAAATAAAATTTTGTTTAAATTTTCTATATAAAAAAAATTTTATTGTTGTTTTTAATTTCAGCTTGACTAATCTACAAGTGTAGCTTAACCAAGAGAGGAAAAGTATGCTTGTCAATTTATTTGGGCAAGATGGTTAGATGTATTACCACATTCCTCATCAGCATCCCCTATTTGCAGCAAAACTATCAAACAAATATCAGAATAAATTCGGGTAATTCACTCAACCAAAAGTGAACTAACATACACTTGAACCTTCCGAAAAAAGGTTTGATAGTCGGCTACTGCCTAAACAAATTTGCAAGCATATCTCTTTTCCTTTGACAAGCATAATTTTCCTCTCTTGGTTAAGCTATACTTGTAGTTTAGTCAATGCATGGTTTTCAGCAGAAATCAAAAACAACAATAATGATTGAAGAGAAACCAACAATAACAAACAAAATGAAATAAAATAAAATTTGATAACAATTTCTATAGAAATAAAATTTTGACAAAATTTTCTATAGAAATAAAATTTTGACAAAATTTTCTATAGAAATAAAATTTTGACAAAATTTTCTATAGAAATAAAATTTTGACAAAATTTTCTATAGAAATAAAATTTTGACAAAATTTTCTATAGAAATAAAATTTTGACAAAATTTTCTATAGAAATAAAATTTTGACAGAATTTGTTATAGAAATAAAATATTGACAAAATTTTCTATAGGAGTAAAATAAATAAAATTTTGACAAAATTTTCTCTAGAAATAAATTTTTGACAAAATTTTCCATAGAAAAATTTTCTCTGGAAATAAAATTTTTGCAAAATTTTCTATAGCAATAAAATTTTTGCAAATTTTTCTATAGGAATAAAATTTTGACAAAATTTTCTATAGAAATAAAATTTGACAAAAATTTCTATAGAAATAAAATTTTGACAAAATTTTCTATAGAAATAAAATTTTGACAAAATTTTCTATAGAAATAAAATTTTGACAAAATTTTCTATAATAATAAAATTTTAACAAAATTTCTATAGAAATAAAATTTGGCAAAATTTTCTATAGAAATGAAATTTTGATAAAATTTTCTATAGAAATAAAATTTTGATAAAATTTTCTATAGAAATAAAATTTCAAGTTCTAAGCAAATCGGATAAAAATACGGCTTCCATACCTTCAAATTGAGAGATCGGTCTATTCGAGAGCTATATTAAAAAATAACCCAATATATACTAAAATTGATACAGGTCTTCACGACTTTAAAACATCGGTCTATATGGGGGGCTATATAAAAGTATGGGCCGCTGTTTATCAAATTTGGCACATCTCCTTATGAGCCTAAAAGATCTCTAAATTTTATATTTCAAGAAATTGAATGAAAATTGAGGCTTCCAGTAAAAGTCTTCGCCTTGTGTTCGACTGTATTGTGTAGGGTATTTCCTTTAACTTTAGCTTGTCCCTTTCTTATAATTTTTTCTTTTCATCAATTAATTTGATTCCGTTGGCAACTGAATTCCAATTTAACAAGACAGACTTTATCCAAAATGAGTTATGAGTTACAGACGATTACATCCATTTAGAATGTTGCCACAGATCTCACAAAATATTATTTAGCTAAACAGAAAAGGCAACATTCACAGTTCATCCCCAGAAGAAGAAGTCTTATATATGTTTTAATGTCATGAACATTGTTGTCATTTAGGGCATTACATTTTATTAGGCTAATAAAATCAATATGATCATCATTTAAATGAGCAGAACAGAAACATAACCAAATCATATCAGCCAGCAAACAAGTAAACATCAATGTCAACAATTTGTGGCATGTTCAACATGACCACCAGCATTTTGTTAATATCCCAATGGACAAATGAATGAGATATGCTGATGTTGTCAACATGACCATAGTAAAACCCAATCGAACTTCTTAGTTTGCCAGGAGTACTGGGAAGTAAATTTAGAAATTTTATTCGGTGAAGCCGAATCTTGTATGCTGTTTATTTCATGAATTGCATATAAGGAAAATTCCGCTAGAATCATATCCAATATGGTATTACAGAGGCTGATGAACTGAATTCATATCTTGCGTCAGAAATATTTTCCTTCATTTTATATTTATGTAAGAGCTATATGTAAGAATAAGAACAGCTAATACATCTAAATTTGAAATTTGAGTAACATTGGTTAATAAATAAAGGTATTATGGCCAAATGAGCTATATTAAAATCTGAACCGATTTGTATGATATTTTGCAGTTTTCGGTTGTACCATTGTGCCAACTTTGATAAAGATCGATTTTTAAATTTTGAAAAAAAAATATAATGGGAACTATATCTGCATCTGAACCGATTTCCATGATGTTATGCACACACTTTATATTACGCTGTACCAAATTTGACGTCGATCGGTTAGTTAAGGAATACCAGAATAGGGCGATATATATATATATATATATATATATATATATATATATATATATATATATATATATATATATATATATATATATATATATATATATATATATATATATATATATATATATATATATATATATATATATATATATATATATATATATATATATATATATATATATATATATATATATATATATATATATATATATATATATATATATATATATATATATATATATATATATATATATATATATATATATATATATATATATATATATATATATATATATATATAAATTCGATCCGTTTTTTACAACTTCAATAGCGTTTGTCCGTGTACCCAAAAACACCATGTACCAAATTTCATCAAAATCGGTTAATCCTGCGATTAACCGACGGACGGTTAATCCTGCGATTAACCGATGGACGGTACCGATCTGAGTCGATTGGTATATATTTTTGTGGTCTAAGGTCAATGTTTCTGGTAGGCACATTTTTTAGAAGATCAAGGTTATTATACCCTGACCACTATGTTCTCAGCGTAAAAAACCCCAGCAAAACAGAGTTTCCAAAAAGTTGTTTGGATCCCAAACTTGTGATGTGGATGTAGTGCAAACTTGGTTCATCTCCAATGCATTTTAAATGGGCTTGTCGTAGAACGGAAGTACTTCGTTTTTGGATTCATTGCATTGCTTTAGAATTTGTGCTTCGGAAGTTCATTTGAATGAAGAAATGAAAAAAAGCTAAATAACAAGAAAAATTTCCCCAAGTTCATTTTTATACCCTGCGCCACACTGAGGAACAGGGTATTATAAGTTAGTGCATATGTTTGCAACACCCAGAAGGAGACGAGATAGACACATGGTGTCTTTTGCAAAAATGCTCAGTGTGGGCTCCTGAGTCGATATAACCATGTCCGTCAACACATTTTTGTAATCAAAGTCTAGGTCGCAGTTTTAGTCCAATCGACTTCAAATTTGGCACAAGTATGTGTTTTGGCTCTGAATAGAACCCTATTGATATAGCTCCCATATATATATTTCGCCCGATATGGACTTATATGGCCCCAGAAGCCAGAGTTTTACCCTAATTTGCTTAAAATTTTACACAAGAAGAACAATTAGTAATATAGTCAAGTGTTCCCAATTTTATTGAAATCGGTTCAGATTTAGATATAGCTCCCATATATATCTTTCGCCCGATATGGACTAATACGGCCCAGAAGCCAGAGTTTTACCCCAATGTGGTCAAAATACCAAAATTTTCCTTGTAAAATGGCCACTTCTTAGTCGAAAAGTTGTAAAAATGACTTTAATTTTCCTAAACTTCTAATACATATATATCGGGCGATAAATCATAAATAAACTTTTGCGAAGTTTCCTTAAAATTGCTTCAGATTTAAATGTTTTCCATATTTTTACACCCACCACCATAGAATGGTGACGGGGGTATAATAAGTTTGTCATTCCGTTTGTAACACATCGAAATATCGATTTCCGACTATATAAAGTATATATATTCTTGATCAGGGAGAAATTTTAAGACGATATAACGATGTCCGTCTGTCTGTCTGTTGTAATCACGCTACAGTCTTCAATAATGAAGCAATCGTGCTGAAATTTTGCACAAACTCATCTTTTGTCTGCAGGCAGGTCAAGTTTGAAGATAGGCTCTATCGGCCCAGGTTTTGATATAGTCCCCATATAAACCGACCTCCCGATTTGGGGTCTTGGGCTTATAGAAATCGTAGTTTTTATCCAATTTGCCTGAAATTTGAAATCTAGAGGTATTTTAAATTGTGCCAAAAATTGTGAGTATCGGTCCATATTTTGGTATAGCCCCCATATAGACCGATCTCCCGATTTTACTTCTTGGGCTTATAGAAACCGCAGTTTTTATTCAAT
The DNA here is from genome assembly GCF_050003625.1 of Haematobia irritans. NCBI lineage: Eukaryota > Metazoa > Arthropoda > Insecta > Diptera > Muscidae > Haematobia > Haematobia irritans. The sequence continues at coordinate 36,724,447 of NC_134400.1, read as the reverse complement.
TTACCTGAAATTGGAAATCTAGAGATACTGTAGGATCACAAATACGTGTGCTAAAAATTGTGAGTATCGGTACATATTTTGGTATGGTCCCCATATAAAACGACCTCCCGATTTGGGGTCTTGGGCTTATAGAAACCGTAGTTTTTATCCAATTTGTCTGAAATTTTAAATCTAGAGGTATTTTAGGACCATAAAGAGGTGTGCCGAAAATGGTGAGTATCGGTCCATGTTTTGGTATAGCCCCCAAATAGACCGATTTCCCGATTTTACTTCTTGGGCTTCTAGAATCCGAAGTTTTTATCCCATTTGCCTGAAATTGGAAATCTAGAGGTATTTTCGGGCCATAAAGAGGTGTGCCGAAAACGGTGAGTATCGGTCCATATCTCCCGATTTAACTCCTTGGGTTTCTAGAAACCGTAGTTTTTATCTGATTTGCCTGAAATTGTAAATATTCTGATATTTTAGGCTCACAAAAACGTGTATCGGATTAAGTTTTTATCGGTCCATTTGGTAATGCCTCCATATAACATAGACCGACTTCACTTCTTGAGGGTGTAGAGGGCGCACTGATCATGAAAATTGCTTGAAACTCAATGTAAAATTTCCAGATTTTACTTCTACAGATTTAAGATTTCAAATCAAGACGTTATTTTATAATTTTCTTGCACACTTACAAGAGATGTTAATGATTCCTCTAAAACTCAAACAAAAATGGTTCTTATAAATCCAGAATCTGATATAGTCCTCATAGGTGAAATCTTTAAATTTATCTTCGGGAAGTGTCCTCAAGTCCTCAAGCCCTCCTGAAATTTCAAAGGAAACCCTAATATTTGGTTCATGGTGGTGGGTATTTAAGATTCGGCCCGGCCGAACTTAGTACTGTATATACTGGTTTTTACTAACATTGTGTTCCACCCTAGTGCATTAGCCGACGTAAATTTTGAATCTATAGATTTTGTAGAAGTCTATCAAATTATGTCCAGATCGAGTGATATTTAAATGTATGTATTTGGGACAAACCTTTATATATAGCCCCCAACACATTTGACGGATGGTATCGAAATTTAGATCTACAAAGTGGTGCAGGGTATAATATAGTCGGCCCCGCCCGACTTTAGACTTTCCTTACTTGTTATTTTTATCAATATTTTTCATAACACTTTTATTATCTTCTTATCTGATTTTTACAATTTAAAAACATTTTCGCTCCTACCGGGGCTTGAACCTGGTTCTGTTGGCACCATAACAGAACGCCTTACCTCACTCAGCCACAAACGCCATTGAACACGAAGCGTCGAAACGTCAATTCAAATGTTTGTGATACGTTCGTAATATGACACCAAGGCGTAACATTCTAACTACATCTCGAGATGTTCTTTATTAGCATGAAGGAAAAAATAAAGAACGCAGGTTCAAATCTCACCAGCGGCAATTTTTTTATCAAATATTTCAAAAGATTGTTTTTTATGTTGTACATCGTTTTTATTTATTTTTGTTTTGTTTTCGGCGTATATTTTTGTAGAAATATATTTTTTCCATTTAAACTCATTAAAAAATTAAAAATTCTCGTACCCAGCAAAAATTTAGCACTATTTCAGCAGGATTGTAAGGAAGAGAGTCAGTATCAACTGCTTACAAAACAATCCAATCAGCCCTGAGTTTTGTGGGCGATGTCCCGCTTTAGAGCAGCTTCTACACAGCGCTGATACAATTGCTCATTTTAATAGAAATATTGCTCAGAAGTGATATATAATCTTGAGTATAGCGTTGTTGGCGTGAGCACTACTTTTTATGCACCTGTACTGCATAAATTGCACAGAAAAAAATATCACCAAAATATTTCCAATTAAAAAGTTAATTGAAGTTGAAAAGGTTTTCAATTAATAAATTAATTGATACGATTAACTTTTTAATCATGATAGAAACATTAAGTTAATTAAGTCAATGATTGAACATTTTAAAATTTTAAATTAAAAAATTATTTGATACAATTAACTTTTTAATCAAATTCCGAAGACTAATTCAGTTAAAAAAAGGTGCTGATTTTTTTTTTCATTTTTGATTAAAAATGTATTTCAAATAATCATTTGTTAATCCAAATTAAAACTCTAAGCCAATTCAGAAAGTAATTAAAAATAGTTACCTTTTTTAATTAAATTAATTGAGTTTTGCAATCAACATCAATTAAATTTTTAATTGAATCAATTAAAAAATTTATTGAAATTTGCTAAAAAATCAATTAATTTTTTAATCAAGATTTTTGCTATACCCAATTAAAACTGTGATTGATACTATCATTTTCATGATTGAAGACATTTCAATTAAAAAATTAATTGGATCAATTAATTTGGTGATTGAATCAGAAAAAAAATTTTTGTGTGTGGTTGCAAACGAATAATCATAATTTAGTTTGATTACCCGTTTACGTTATTGCCACCGATTCATGCAGTGTGGATGCATTGCCTACTTTATTGTATACCAAAAAAAACTAAACTCTTACTGCTGAAGTATTTTTTGCTGGGTAATTTTCAAAACCATCTCAAAATAACTTCCATGGAAGTGAAAAAGTTAACAGACACAGGGTCAAATCCCTGCGGGGGTAAAATTTTTATTTATATTTTTATAGCTTTTTTTTATTTTTTTTTTTTTTTTGACGTTTCTTTTCTTTTTTTGACATTTAATTGTCCAACATTTAAGTTTTGACAAATAGCGTTTTTTTTTCTAAGACTAGTCCCAAAGTACTTCATCGGAAGTGGAAAAAATTTATGGGGGATCCCGGGATGCTCCTACAAAAATGTTTGTGGAACAACTTCCAATTTTTTTGCTAGGAAATATGAAAGGTCTAAAGTCAAACGGATCCGTCAATATTATACCCTGCTCCACTTTACAAATCTATATTTTCGATACCATCCCAAATCATTAAACGTTAATCCCTGTGCAACGTCAATCGTCACGTAAATTGGGGTAAAACTTTGGCCTTTGTGGTCAAACTCAAAAAAAAAAGTGAACTCTCTATTTCACTAAAGCCAATTTAACTTTATTTTAGTTCATGGATTTTGGATTTTATTATGTTTGGAGAAAGTTTCTTTTACTCTAATAATTTTTTGTGTGCGTTAGTTAAATTAACTAAAACAGAGGAAAACAAGTATATAGGGTCGTAAGTTCGGCCAGGCCGAATCTTATGTACCCTCCATACTTCTACGAAAGACTGTCATCCACAATCGAATTACTTGGGTTGAGGTATGTGTAGGTAAGTCTACAAATAATTACGAATAGATATGGACTTTTGCACGGTACGTAGGGAGCCAGAATTGAAATATGGGGGTCGCTTATATGGGGGCAATGTACAATTATGAACTTGATATGGACCAATTTTTGTGTGAATGACGACCGATTTATCTGAGGGCTATATATAACTATAGGCCGATATGGACCTAGTTAGGCATGGTTGTAAACGGCCATATACTAGCACAATGTACCAAATTTTAACGGACTCGGATGAAATTTGCTCCTCCAAGATGCTCGAAAACCAAATCTCGGGATCGGTTTATATGGGGGCTATATATGATTATGGACTGATATGGACCACTTTTGGTATGGTTGTTAAATATCATATACTACAACCACGTACCAAATTCCAACCAGATCGGATGAATTTTGCTTCTCCAAAAGGCACCGGAGTTCAAATCTGGGGATCGGCTTATATGGGGGCTATATTTAATTATGGACCGAGTTCAACCAATTTTTGCATGGGTGTTTGAGGCCATATATTAACACCACGTACCAAATATCAACTGAATCAGATGAATTTTGATCTTCCAAGAGGCTCCGGAGGTCAAATCTGGTTATCGGTTTATATGGGGGCTATATATAATTGCATGGTCATTAGAGACCATACACTTACACCAAATTTCAGCCGGATCGGATGAAATTTGCTTCTCTTAGAGGGTCTGCAAGCCAAATTTGGGGGTCCGTTTATATGGGGGCTATACGTAAAAGTGGACCGATATGGCCCATTTGCAATACCATCCGACCTACATCAATAACAACTACTTGTGCCAAGTTTCAAGTCGATAGCTTGTTTCGTTCGGAAGTTAGCGTGAGTTTAACAGACGGACGGACATGCTCAGATCGACACAGAATTTCACCACGACCCAGAATATATATATACTTTATGGTGTTTTAGAGCAATATTTCGATGTGTTACAAACGGAATGGCAAAGTTAATATACCCCCATCCTATGGTGGAGGGTATAAAAATATACTCAACTGAAGCATAAAGATTAACTAAATTCGTGTCTTCCACAAAATAGTTCAGAATTTCTTTAAATTTGTATATTTTACCAAAAACGCGTCCATCATGAACTTCGTATGTCACTAAAGACATTCTTGCAATTTTTAACTCCAAGTTTTTCCTTCAAACTGCAAAATGTTCTTTAACAAGTGAAAGAACTTAGTTATGTCTAATAAATTTTCTTGAATTTGTCGAAAAATATTTACTTACTTTTATGACATCGGCGTGATGCCAACGTTTGTAATACTATTTAGTTAAAATTTTCTACAAATATTCAAAATTTTCTAAAATTAACCGAAAGCTTTCTTCCTGGTGGGTTCATTGTTTTTTCAGTGCATATGAGTGTAAATAGGGCGAAAGATATACATGAGAGCTAGATAAAACTGAACTGATTTGAAACCAAAACACTGGTTTCGGGGGTCATATAAGTGCACATATATGTGGGAGTTTTAACGGAATCTCTACCGATTACTTTGACAATCAACAGGGTTCTATTCTGACCCAAATTATGTATGTGCCAAATTTGAAGTCCATTGGACTAAAACTGTGACCCAGACTTTGATTACAAAAATGTGTTCACAGACAAAGGGGCATACACGCCTAATACATGGCTGCATCGATCAATATTACCAAAGACTCCATGTGCTATCTCTTATCCTTCTGGGTGTTGCAAACATATGCACTAACTTATAATACCTTATTCCCGAGAGTGGTTCAGGGTATTAAAAGACAGATTGGATATGGATCAGTCTGTATAGAGGAGTCTTTATAATTATGAACCGATATGGACGCCTTTTCGAATGGTTGCTAGAGGGAATATGCTGGATCTGTCAATGGGTCACGCTTTATTCGCTGATACCCTTAATAGTGCTATAGGGTATTACCAGAGGCATCATCATAAAATCTCAATAACCAACTCCAGCATTTATTGATTGGCATCATTTTGAGCTCATTAAGAAAAGAATGGTTGTCATTATTTTGGCATTTTGAACATGATCAAATCGAAACAATTAAGAATAAAAAAATCTTAAACTTCATAAGCCACACACAAACACACTAATATTAAACTCTAATACCGGATGAGTTTAAACATCAAGCCCTGATAAACATTGAGAGTTTCAAAGCACCACACACATGCCCAGCACAAAGACAAAGGGGATCAAATAAATTTCACAAATTTATATATGAATTTATCTTGTATTTCAAAAATGTGAATGCCTCTTTGTATGCCTTTTTTACTACCATCATTTTCTTTAGTAAGTTTATATTACATATAATCCAATATTGTATATTTCAATAATTTCCTAAATGATGGCAATCACTTTAAATTAACCATTTCAAGAATTTTCATCCATATCTATAAGATTACTGGCGTCGATTTAATAGGATTTTTTTTTCTGTAGTTTAAAGAAGAGACAAACTCTAGCAAAGACAAAAAAGTTTAAGATAGTGACAAAACATTCGAAGTTACTGAAAGGTGTTGTTCTGCTACAAACTTCCATGTTCTTGATATAAAAAAATATATATTTGTGGCTTTCATTAGAGGAAGAGGAAGTGAAATTGATATTTGTGAGTCGAATGTTATCATTTATGATTTTTTGATTAGTTCTTCGATGGTATTTTAAACATAATCCTAATGTTTCTAATTAACAAATCTGTGATATCTTAAAAAAAAAAAAAACAAGTATATACGGCCGTAAGTTCGGCCAGGCCGAAGCTTATGTACCCTCCACCATGGATTGCGTAGAAACTTCTACTGAAGACTGTCATCCACAATCGAATTACTTGGGTTGCGGTAACTTTTGCCGATGACAAGGTATATTAAAACTTCCTAATACCGTAATATATACCACGTAGTCCATACGTGGTATATATTAAACTTAAAATGGCCCATTAAATACGTATATAATTAAGTTCGACAAAATTTTCTATTGAAATAAAATTTTGACAATATTTTCTATAGAAGTAAAATTTGGAGAACAAAATTTCTATAGAAATACGATTTTAACAAAATTTTGGGAGCCACCGTGGTGCACTGGTTAGCATGCCCGCCTTGCATAGACAAGGTTGTGCGTTCGATTCCTGCTTCGACCGAACACCTAAAAGTTTTTCAACGGTGGATTATCCCACCTCAGTAATGCTGGTGACATTTCTGAGGGTTTCAAAACTTCTCGCAGTGGTTTCACTGCAATGTGGAACGCCGTTCGGACTCGCCTATAAAAAGGAGGTCCCTTGTCATTGAGCTTAACATGGAATTGGGCAGCACTCAGCGATAAGAGAGAAGTTCACCGATGTGGTATCACAATGGACTGAGTAGTCTAAGTGAGCCTGATACATCGGGCTGCCACCTAACCTAACCTAAAAAAATTTTCTATAGAAATAACATTTTGAATAGAAATAAAATTTTTACAAAATTTTCAAAAGATTTAACATTTTGACAACATTCTCTATAGAATTAAAATTTTGACAACATTTTCTATAGAAATAAAATTTTGCCAACATTTTCTACAGAAATAAAATTTGACAAAATTTTCTATAGGAATAAAATTTCGACAAAATTTTCTATAGAAATAAAATTTTGACAAAATTTTTTATAGAAATAAAATTTTGCTAGATTATTTTTGCTCGAGTGGACCAATTTTTGAATGGTTCTTAGAGACTATATACTAATACCATTTCATTTCATTTTCATTTTCATTTCATTTATTGAATGGTATTTCCAGTACAACAAGATTACATCTTATAAATTATAGTACTGGAGCAACATGGTTAGATTATTACAGTATTGTTATTAATATGTATTAAATAAAATTTAATTAAAATAACATATAAGTATACATAACAATATTCTAAAGTGTATTAGTGTGAAAGAAAAAGAAAAATTTAGCGTCCCCAATATTAAAATATTTCACATGATTGAATAATATTCCAGAATATTCCTCTTGAACCGTTGTGTATTAGTTATTAGCTGCAGCTCATTAGGGAGTTGATTCCAGAGACGGATCGTACTAATAAAAAAATGTCTTTCTGATGAGTGACGACGGTGTGCGATTTGTATAATGTTTTTTCCTCTTGATGATCGGGCGAACATCAGGTTGGCATATAAATGTACCAAATTTCAGCCGGATCGGATGAAATTTGCTTCTCTTAGAGGATCCGCAAACCAAATCTGGGTTTCGGTTTATATGGGGGCTATATATAATTATGGACCGATATGGACTAATTTTTGCATGGATGTTAGAGACCATATACTTACACCACGTACCAAATTTCAACCGGATCGGATGATTTTTTCTCATCTAAGAGGCTCCGGAGTTCAAATCTGGAGATGGGTTTATGTGGGTGCTATATATAATTATGGACCGATATGGACCAATTTTTGCACGGTTGTTATAGACCATATACTAATACCATGTACCAAATTTCAGTCGGATCGGATGAAATTTTCTTCTCTTTGAGGCTCCGCAAGCCAAATCTGGGGATCGGTTTATATTTGGGCTATATATAATTATGCACCGATGTGGACAAATTTAGAAATAAAATTTGACAAAATTTTCTATAGGAATAAAATTTCGACAAAATTTTCTATAAAAATAAAATTTTGACAAAATTTTTTATAGAAATAAAATTTTGCTAGATTATTTTTGCTCGAGTGGACCAATTTTTGAATGGTTGTCAGATACCATATACTAACACTATGTACTAAATTTCAGCCGGATCGGATGAAATTTGCTTCTCTTAGAGCAATCGCAAGACAAATTTGGGGGTCCGTTTATATGGGGGCTATACGTAAAAGTGGACCGATATGGCCCATTTGCAATATCATCTGACCTACATCAATAACAACTACTTGTGCCAAGTTTCAAGTCGATAGCTTGTTTCGTTCGGAAGTTAGCGTGATTTCAACAGACGGACCGACATGCTCAGATCGACTCAGAATTTCACCACGACCCAGAATATATATACTTTATGGGGTCTTAGAACAATATTTCGATGTGCTACAAACGGAATGACAAAGTTAATATACCCCCATCCTATGGTGGAGGGTATAAAAACATTGCACTGAAAAAAACTAATTTTTGTATATAGGTAAGTTTTCCATAAACTTATCATAATTTTCTATAGAAATACAATTTTGGTAGATTATTTTTGGCTCGAGTGGCAACCATTCGGGCATAATGGATAAAAATCTATATAGATTTGATTTTAAATCATATAAAAAGTATTTTTTTAGACGCTTAAACGAGAGGTTTAAAATTCCTCTAAAACTTCAACAAAAAATATTTTTTATAAATCCCAAATCAGTCTCCATATGTAGAAACTTTAAATATAACTTCTGGAACCATACTAGTTAAACCGATCTGCTTGGGAGGGTATCTGTCATCAAACCCCCGGAAATTCTATATATTTGCAAGTAACTTCCTACGACAAAGAGTTTTGAAAGGAAACTATTATCTTTGATTTGAAAGGAAACTATTATCTGATTCAATCACGAAATTAATTGATCCAATTAATTTTTTAATTGAAATGTCTTCAATCACGAAAATGATAGTATCAATCACAGTTTTAATTGGGCATAGAAAAAATTCTTGATTAAAAAATTAATTGATTTCATTGCCATATTTCAATTAATTTTTTAATTGATTCAATTAAAAATTTAATTGATGTTGATTGCAAAACTCAATTAATTTATTAATTAAAAAAAGGTAACTATTTTCAATTAAATTCTGAATTGGCTTAGAATTTTTATTTGGATTAACAATTGATTGTTTGAAAAAAAAAATTAATAAAAAATTAAAAAAAATGTTCATTAACATCATAAACTGACTTAGTCTTCCGAATTTGATTAAAAGTTAATTGTATCAATTAACTTTTTAATTAAAAATTTTAAAATTTTCAATCATTGACTTAATTAACTTAATGTTTCTATCTTGATTAAAAAGTTAATTGTACCAATTAATTTATTAATTGAAAAAATTTCAAATTCAATTAACTTTTTAATTGGAAATATTTTGGTGATATTTTTTTCTGTGTATTTAAGAATTGGCCAGGTCGAATTTATGGCCATATGTACTTTGTTTGTCTTACATAGGCTCCATATGGACTAACGCACAGGAAGATAAAGTAAAGAAGTCTTAACATACATTGCAATCGGCAAGAGTAAGTGGAACTTTCTACCCAATCTATGGGGAAGGGTGTGGCCGAACTTTCTACCGCACACACTTGCTCTTAAATAAGAAAATTGGTTTTACTTTGAAGTAACAGACCCCTCACTTATCTTGACCTTATATAGGGTATAATTAAGTTAGAAAGATGACATTTTCAAGACCTTGCGAATTAATTAATTGGAACACCCGATATGCTATCAAAATCTAAAATTTTTTCAAACATCAGTATACAGTATACAGTTCTCTACAGGTATATATAAGAAAGTAAATGCACCGATATGGTGAGTAGGGATTGCACGACAACATATAAAGTAAACACCACCTCATGCTGTTTCGTCAATTATCCATTCAAATTTTGAGAATACAGAAAATTCTATTATCTTCGATTTCCAAAGCCCCCACCCAATCAGCATCGCTACCATCAACACCAGCATCCGCCAACCGCCAACCGCCAACGTTTTCGTTAATAATCTCATCTGGCTTTTCTTGTTAGCTCATCGTTTTGCTATAAATTTCATTATTAATAATTGTTTTAACATTTTATAAATTATGGTTGTTTTACATTTTTCTTCCATCTTTCAAGCAATTTAACAAATGCCATGCAATTTGAGTAAAATTATGAAAAATGATTATAGGCTTAAAAGATACACCGAGAATGTAGAGGAAGAAATGAAACCAAACCAGTGACCAGCCAAATGCACTGGTTTTCACAGAGAACAACAACAACTGCAACAACGCCAACACAAAAAAAAAAAAAAAAACAACCAGAGAGATGGCTAGTAAATATATGAGGATCTAGCCTTTCCATTTCCATTTACCATTGGATGTAGATCCAATAGTCTGGGTATTCATAAACGAGTTCAGTGGAAGGCGTGTTACTCGCTTAACGCCTAAACCAAAATGGGGAGGTTGATAGAATATTTGTAGAAGATTTATTCTTTGTAAATGCATTCGTTGTGGTTAGAGGAGTGATTGTTGCTGGTAAATAAAATTGATCTCAATTAATTAAGCTTCGAATAAATTATTATAGTTAACACATATTGTGAAATTATATGTTACAAAGAGAATGCCATGTGAACAAGAACAAGGTAATGGATAACTTTTGAATTGGGTATTTACATAACAATGTAGACAGAGTGTATTTTCCCATCACTACATTTAATACAAAGATTGTCTTTGGGGATAGGAGAATAAAAACAAGTATTAATCATCGAAAATTGCTTTATTATTTTTCAAAATATTCCCCATTAAGATGCATACACGTTTGTATGCGTTTGAACCAATTTTCAAAGCACGTTTGACACTCTCAGCAAGAGGGTTGGCATTTAAGGGTTGCAATTTAATTTTTAATTTGGTCCTAAGGTCGGACCAAATAGAATTTCGTTGATTTTGGTCTATTTTCATCAAATCGGCACTTTTTACAAAATTTTCTATAGAAAAACAAGTACACACGGCCGTAAGTTCGGCCAGGACGAATCTTATGTACCCTCCAATATGGATTGCGTAGAAACTTCTTCAAAAGACTGTCATCCACAAACGAATTACTTGGGTTGTGGTATCTTAAAACTTCTTAACATCGTTTTCTAAATTGTGAGTTAGTCCATACACCCAGAGAAAGAATATGTTCACCCCAACCATGTTTCAAGAGCAAAATGTTATTTTTGAATGGTGACCATGTAACATGTTTGTCGCAACCATGTTATTTTCTCGGAGATTATGTGTCTGATTTCGGCAAGCATATTATTTTTGGCGAGAAAAGAACATTTTTGCCATAAACATGCTACATGATCACCATCCAAAAATAACATTTTGCTCTTGAAACATGGTTAAGGTGATCATATTCCTTCTCTGCGTGTACGTGTATACATTACACAAAAAAGATATGTATAGAATAGTCTACAACTAATTACGATTCGATATGGACTTTTGCACGGTACTTAAAGGGCCAGAATTGAAATATGGGGGTCGCTTATATGGGGGCTATATACAATTATGAACTTGATATGGACCAATTTTTGTGTGATTGGGAATCGATTTATCTGAGGGCTATATATTACTATAGACCGATATGCACCTAGTTAGGCATGGTTGTTAACAGCCATATACTAGCACAATGTACCAAATTTCAACTGACTCGGATGAAATTTGCTCCTCCAAGAGGCTCCAAAACCAAATCTCGGGATCGGTTTATATGGGGGCTATACATGCTTATGGACTGATATGGACCACTTCTGGCATGTTTGTTAAATATCATATACTTCCACCACGTACCAAATTCCAACCAGATCGGATGAATTTTGCTTCTCCAAAAGGCACCGGAGGTCAAATCTGGTGATGGGTTTATATGGGGGCTATATATAATTATGGACAAATGTGGACCAATTTTTGCATGGTCATTAGAGACCATATACTAACACCATCTACCAAATTTCAGCCGGATCGGATGAAACGTACTGCTCTTAGAGGCTCCGCAAGCCAAATCGGGGGATCGCTTTATATGGGGGCTATATATAATTAATGACCGATGTGGACCATTTTTTGCATAGTTATTTAAGACCACGTACTTACACCTTGTACCAAATTTCAGCCGGATCGGATGAAATTTGCTTCAATTAGAGGCTCCGCAAGCCAAATCGGGGGATCGGTTTATGTGGGGGCTATATATAATTATGACTCGATGTGGACCAATTTTTGCGTGATTGTTAGAGATCATAGGCTGACACCATGTACCAAATTTCAGCCAGATCGGATGAAATTTTCTTCACTTAGAGGATTTGCAAGCCAAATTTAGGGGTCCGTTTATATGGGGGCTATACGTAAAAGTGGACCAATATGGCCCATTTGCAACACAATACGACCTACTTCAATAACAACTACTTGTGCCAAATTTCAAGTCGATAGCTAGTTTCGTTCGGAAGTTAGCGTGATTTCAACAGGCGGACGGACATGCTCAGATCGACTCAGAATTTCACCACGATCCAGAATATATATACTTTATGGGGTCTTAGAGGATTATTTCGATATGTTACAAACGGAATGACAAAGTTAATATACCTCCATCCTATGGTGGAGGGTATAAAAATGTTGACAACAATTTCTATAGAAATTAAATTTTGACAAAATTTTCTATATGAATAAAATGTTGACAAATTTTTCTATATAAATAAAATGTTGACGAAAATTTCTATAGAAATGATTTTTTTTTTTCAAAATGTTCTATATAAATAAATATGTTGACAAAATTTTCTATAGACATAAAATTTTCTATAGAAAAACAAGTATATACGGCCGTAAGTTCGGCCAGGCCGAAGCTTATGTACCCTCCATCATGGATTGCGTAGAAACTTCATCTAAACACTGCCATCCACAATCGAAATACTTAAGTTGCGGTAACGCTTGCCGATGGCAAGGTATCTTAAAACCTCCTAACACCATCTTCTAAATTGTATGTAAGTCCATACGTGGCATATATTAAATCAAAAAGATCGATCCAATACGTATATAATTCAGTTTGACAAAGTAGACATAAAATTTTGACAAAATTTTCTACAGAAATAAACTTTAACAAAATTTTCTATAGAAATAATATTTTCACAAAATTTTCTATAGAAATAAAAATTTTGACAAAATTTTCTATAGAAAGAAAATTTTGACAAAAATTTCTACAGAAATAAAATTTTAACAAAATTTTCTATAGAAATAAACTTTTGACAAAATTTTCTATAGAAATAAAATCTTGGTAGATTATTTTTGGCTCGAGTGGCAACCATGATTATGAACCGGATAAAATTTGAACAAAAATTTCTACAGAAATAAAATTTTAACAAAATTTTCTATAGAAATAAACTTTTGACAAAATTTTCTATAGAAATAAAATCTTGGTAGATTATTTTTGGCTCGAGTGGCAACCATGATTATGAACCGAATAAAATTTGAACAAAATTTTCTTAGAAATAAAATTTTGACAAAATTTTCTATAGAAATAAAATTTTGACAAAATTTTCTATAGAAATAAAATTTTGGTAGATTATTTTTGGCTCTAGTGGCAACCATGATTATGAACCGATATGGACCAATTTTTGTGTGATTGGACCATTTTTGGTATGGTTGTTAGCGACCATATACTAACACCACGTGGCTAATTTGAACCGGATCGGATGAATTTTGCTCCTCCAAGAGGCTCCGTAGGTCAAATCTGGAGAATGTTTTATATGGGGGCTATATATAATTATGGACCGATATGGACCAATTCCGGCACGGTTGTTAAAGATCATATACTAACACCATGTTCCAAATTACAACCAGATTGGATGAAATTTGCTTCTCTTGGAGACTTCGCAAGCCAAATCTTGGGATCGGTTTATATGGGGGCTATATATAATTATGAACCGATGTGGACCAATTTGTGCATGGTTGTTAGATACCATATACCAATATCATGTACCAAATTTCAGGCGGATCGGATGAAATTTGCTTCTCTTTGAGGCTCCGCAACCCAAATCTGGGGATCGGTTTATATGGGCGCCATATATAATTGTGGACCGACGTGGACCAATTTTTGCTTGATTGTTAGAGACTATATACCAACACTATGTACCAAATTTCAGCCGGATCGGATGAAACTTGCTTCTCTTTTAGGCTCCGCAAGCCAAATCTGGAGATCGGTTTATATGGGGGCTATATATAATTATGGACCGATGTGGACCAATTTTTGCACGGTTGTTAGATACCATATACCAACACCATATACCAAATTTAAGCCAGATCGGATTAAATATGCTTCTGTTAGAGGCTCCACAAATCTGAGGGTCCCTTTACATGGGGGCTATACGTAAAAGTGGACCGATATGGCCCATTTTCAATACCATCCGACCTACATCGATAACAACTACTTGTGCCAAGTTTCAAGTCGATAGCTTATTTCGTTCGGAGGTTAGCGTGATTTCAACAGACGGACGGACGGACGGACGGACGGACGGACGGACATGCTCAGATCGACTCAGAATTTCACCACGACCCAGAATATATATACTTTATGGGGTCTTAGAGCAATATTTCGATGTGTTACAAACGGAATGACAAAGTTAATATACCCCCATGCTATGATGGAGGGTATAAAAATGTTGACAAAAATTTCTATAGAAATTATTTTAATCTCCACCATAGGATGGGGGTATATTAACTTTGTCATTCCGTTTGTAACACATCGAAATATTGCTCTAAGACCCCATAAAGTATATATATTCTGGGTCGAGGTGAAATTCTGAGTCGATCTGAGCATGTCCGTCCGTCCGTCCGTCTGTTGAAATCACGTTAACTTCCGAACGAAACAAGCTATCGACTTGAAACTTGGCACAAATAGCTGTTATTGATGTAGGTCGGATGGTATTGCAAATGGGCCATATCGGTCCACTTTTACGTATAGCCCCCATATAAACGGATCCCCAAGTTTGGCTTGCAGACCCTCTAAGAGAAGCAAATTTCATCCGATCCGGCTGAAATTAGGAACTTGGTGTTAGTATATGGTCTCTAACAACCATGCAAAAAGTGGTATACATCGGTCCATAATTATATATTGCCGCCATATAAACCGATCCCCCGATTTGGTTTCCGGATCCTGTAAGAGAAGCAAATTTCTTCCGATCCGGCTGAAATTTGGTACATGGTGTTAGTATATGGTCTTTAACAACCATGCAAAAAGTGGTCTACATCGGTCCGTAATTATATATAGCCCCCATATAAACCGATCCCCAGATTTGGCTTGCGGAGCCTTTAAGAGAGGAAAATTTCATCCGATCCGGCTGAAATTTGGTACATGGTCTTAGTATATGGCCTCAAACACCCATGCAAAAATTGGTCGAAATCGGTCCATAATTATATATAGCCCCCATATAAAACGATCCCCAGATTTGACCTCCGGAGCCCCTTGGAAGAGCAAAATTCATCCGATTCGGTTGAAATTTGGTACGTGATGTTAGTATATGGTATTCAACAATCATGCATGAATTGGTTCATATCAGTCCATATTTATATATAGCCCCCATATAAACCGATCCCCAGATTTGACCTCCGGAGCCCCTTGGAGGAGCAAAATTCTCCCGATTCGGTTGAAATTTGGTACGTGGTGTTAGTATATGGTCTCTAACAACCATGCAAAAATTGGTCCATACCGGTTTTAATTATATAACCCCCATTTAAACCGATCCCCAGATTTGACCTCCGGAGTTCTTAGAGGACCAAAACTCATCGGATCCGGTTAAAATTTGGTACGTGGCGAAATTTTGTACATTGTGCTAGTATATGGCCGCTTACAACCATGCCCAAATTGGTCCATATCCGTCTATAGTTATATATAGCCGATCCCCAAAATAATCTAGCAAAATTTTATTTCTATAGAAAATGTTGTCAAAATTTTATTACAATAAAACATTTTGTCAGCATTTTATTTCTATCGAAAATTTTGTCAAAATTTTATTTCTATAGAAAATTTTGAATAGAAATAAAGATTGAGGTGTCGAACAGACGATAGATGTTTACTTTCCGGCTAAGATGCATAAATCTACGATTCATCACCTGCAACGATATAATAGACTTGTATCGAATCTTGCAATATCAGATAGAGCTCAGCATTAGATTTGTGTTTTATTAGAACCATTTTTGGTTGAGTTTTGGAAGAATTTTAAATTTTTGGTCTAAGCGTCTAAGAAAATCCGATGAAAGAACGTCTTTGATATAACTTGAAATCTAAATTCTATAGAATTTTAGTCATAATACTCAAATGAGCACCACAGCTCCGATAAAACTTCCGATGACTAGAAAATTAAAAAGACAAATCGGGAGATCAGTCTATTTGGGGGCTAATCAACACCAATTCACACATATTCACATATTCGGAGCACCTCTTAGTAAATCCATAATACCTCTATATTTCTAATTTCAAAGAAATCGGATTAAAATTGCGATTTATAAAAGCTCAAAAATCGAATCGGATGGGATTGTATGGGTCTATAAAATACGGACCTATTTGTGGACCGTTGGCGTTTACACAAATTATTGTGTATATATGGGGGCTATACCAAAACATGGACTGATCCACACCATATTCGGCATACCTATTCATGGACCAAAAGTATCTCTACATTTTAGAATTTAATGAAAATCAGTTTATATGGGGGCTATATCAAGAACTGGACCAGACGAGTCTGTGCAAAATTTTAGCACGATAGGTTTATTACTGATTACAACAGACACACGAATATCGTTAGATCGCCTGGAATTTCTCCCCGATCAAGAATACATATACTTGGACCAATAAATCCCGGAAATCAAAATCTGGGGACTATATGGGGACTATATATAATTATGGATTGATATGGACCAATTTTTGCTCGGTTGTTATGCTAACATCGCATACCAAATTTAACCAGATTGGAGGAAAGTTGCACTTACAAGAGGATACGCAAGTCAAATCTGGTAGTCGGTTTAAATGGACGCTATTCATAAATATGGTCCGATGTGGCCCATTTGCAGCTCCGTCCCATCTACATTAATAACAAATATTATGAAAATTTCAAATCGATAGCTTTTTTCGTTCAGAATTCTCTTCATTTCAATAGACGTACTGACGGGCATCGCTAAAGCGACGGAGATTTTTACAACGACCCAGAATATATACACTTTATGGCGTCTGAAACCAATATTTCGATGTGATACAAACTGAATGACAAAGTTAGTATACCCCGCTCCTATGGATCAGGGTATACAAATTACGAACCTATGTTCTATTTTAAAAATAACTCATGCCTCTGGGTTAGGATAGGTTGCCAAGAGGATTCAGGTTGCCCTGTCTCAAGTCGTCTGAACTAAGCCCGTATTCGGTTTGTTGTGTGCTCTTACTTTTTCTCTGCAACGTACCCTTCTTTTATTCCAGACACAGAGTTTGTCGCTACACGCAGAGAAGACACATGATTGTCACAATCATATTCGAAGAGCAAAATAATATGATAGGAGCTATTTTTGCGGCAACCATGTAACATTTTCACCTGCAACCATGTTGGCTCAGTGAACATGGTTCCAAAAAAAATAAAATTGTCCTCATCTAAAATGTTATTATATTGATAAAAAGAATTTTGTTTCCATTAAAAGACAATGGTCACGAACTAAAATGTTATGGTATTAGTCAGAGTGTTTTTTCCAGTTAAAATAATATGGTCACAACCTAAAATGTTTTGATCTTTATGAAAAAACTGTTTTCGTCGTCGAAAAAAGAACGCCACTTCAGAAAAGAAAACACAAAATTAAATTTATTTATTTTTCTCAATTTATAAACTACTTCATTGTTTATTTGTATTTGTAATGTTGTGCAAACAAACATCACATATATTTATACACTCTAGGATAGGTTAGGTTAATAATAATTCAATAATAAGTAATCATTCCATATTTGCGTCGTGCAAATGATCCAAGGCAGATATCATGTAACTGCAAATAAAAATAAATGGTAAAATGCAGAACAAAAAACAGGTAAATTTCTTTCAATTACACTTTCCTTTTTTTGTGTTCACATAAAACCACGTGTCATTTCTGAATAAATAAATTAAAATAAAACACAGTAATTCCGTATTCTCCGCCCATTCAAAGAAACAATCAACACATGACTGACGCGCAAAATGAAAATCGTGTGTACCTGCTCAATGTTTTTATAAAATTCTTTTCGCTGCAAAAAAATTAAATGGTCACGAAAACAATGTATATGGTCTTTGTGGCCATGTAATGGTTCTTGACATGTCTATACGTAACCTATAAAAATACTTTTTTCTCTGCAAAAGAGTAAACAAAATTGAATGGTCATGTACATGATTTCCCCGACCATGTAATGGTCTCAAATTCTATCATTTAAATAATAGAACATGTTTGCGCCATTTGAGAACCATTTAAATGCTTATTGCCAACATATATTTTTCTCCGCTCGAAAATTATTTTTACAAAGACAAATACATGGTTTTCGCGACAATAACCTACTCTAGATAAGCATTAAATGGATGCGGCAACCATGTTCAAACATGTTTTTTCTGTGCGTGTAACGAATTCCTTAATTGGTTTCCAATCCCTGTTTCCAAGCTGGATCAGGTCATGAATCACCTCTTAACCGAAATGGTTAACTATTGGTTATAGTAAAAACAAGGACAGTAACAAATGTGGTATGTGAAGCTCTTTATTTTAATATTGACTTTAAAGAAAATTCTGTCAAAATTTTATTTCTATAAAATATTTTTTTGTTCTAAAATTTTCTTTAAAAATTTTGTCAAAATTTTATATTTATAGAAAATTTTGTCAAATTAGTTTTTTTTTATAGAAACTTTTGTCAAAATTTTATTTCTATAGAAAATTTTGTCAAAATTTTACTTCTATAGAAAATTTTGTCAAAATTTTATTTGTATAGAAAATTCTCTCAAAATTTTCTTTTTATAGAAAAATTTATTCCTATAGAAATTTTTGTCAAAATTTTATCTCTATAGCATGTGCTAAAAATTTCATATCTACTTCTTATTTCTAGAGAACATTTTGTCTAAATTATATTTCTAGGGGACATTTATGGAGTACCTCTTGTTGGAATGAAATGTAAAAAGTCTAAAATTGTTGGTAGAATTCTACCAACCGTGGGAACCGTGATCCTGGTACCATATGATTCTGTTCATGCGGTATTATAAGCATTCGGTATTACGAGCATTTTGCATTCCAATGCGGTTCGCTATTGATCCTTAGTGTCTGCTATCCACGGCTCTAATTATAATACATGGAATGGCATTGGGAGTATTGCTTTAAGGAAACATATGTCCTATAATTTCAACTCTTTGACAAAAGACATTGCCGAATAAAGGCGTTTGTCTTAATATTTTGAATGAAATTGGAATCAATTCATTCATTGTATTCCATAAAATGATTACCAAGATTTATAAGCTATTGGTGGGAAAATCCAGATTACCATTACAAATAGGAGTGTCTTAGACAACAATGGGGATTACTAGAAAATAAAACCAAGTATAAAAACTAGGAGTTTATATGTGTGGATCACTTTAAATTTGACATTAATTGCTCTTACAAACCCACCTACCACACTGTATCCCATCTAAATAAAATTTTTCTCCATAAATTTCACATTTTACCAAAAATTTTGTCCACCCATAACTAAGTTTTATGGCAGATTTTATTATAGGAAAATAGAAAACTCTCAAACACACAAAATCTCATCAAATACTTGAAACCAACCCTCGAACCCACAGCATCATACAATCCCAGAAAGAAAATTGTGTGAATCATTTGGCTGTATTACAAATGGCATGCAATGAAATTTCGAATACCAACTGTTAAAAAGGCAACTAACCAGATGAATAAAATGAAATTCCATATCCAAAAGGAAATATTCTTTGACTTTGGAATGCCTTATGCCTTATTGGCCTTTTGTCTGAAATCATTCCAATTTCAATTCTTTTATTCATTGTTACGTCCTTGTTATGTTGAATATTTGTGTATTCGAGAGAACGTCTTGTTTGTCCAATGATATGTCTGTCCCACAAAATGTACATCGTTAGTTTTTTTTCGATACCCTATACCAATATGAGGTGCACCATGGAAGAATTTTGTTTACTGGTCAATATTATGGAATGCAACGAAATATTAAAAAAAAATGTTGTAAAATGAAAATGAGTGGCGCGAAAATTTTAAATTTAATTCGGCTTAGTTTATGCAATTCCTTTTTTTTAAATTTTTTAGATAAATTTGGTGAAAGCCAATTAGTAGACCAGTACCCTCGATCTAAAATTGTTAAGCAAATGTTGGAAGCTTTATCTAAATTTCCAAATTAGATAGAGGTAATTAAATATTTCACGCCCACTTAGACTATTTAGTCCACTATGATAACACAGTGGTGAACTTCTCTCTTTTATTACCGAGTGCTGCCCTATTCTCGGTTTAGTTCAATAACAAGCGACCTCCATTTTATAGTCGGATCCGGTTTCCCACGGTTTCCGCTCGAGCCAACAATAATCTACCAAAATATGGAGAAAATTTTATCAAAAAACTACCAAAAAAAATTATTTTGCCAAATTTTATATCTATAAAAAATTTCGCCAAAATTATATTTCTATAGAAAATTTTGTCAAAATTTAATTTCTATAGAAAATGTTCTCAAAATTTAATTTCTATAGAAAATGTTCTCAAAATTTCATTTCTATAGAAAATTTTGCAAAATTTTATTTTTATAGAAATTTGTCAAAATTTCATTTCCATAGAAAATTTTGTCAATTTTTTTTTCTAAAATTTAATTTCTATAGAAAATTTTGTCAAACTTTAATTTCTATAGAAAATTTTTCAAAATTTCATTT
This sequence comes from Haematobia irritans, assembly GCF_050003625.1. Lineage (NCBI taxonomy): Eukaryota > Metazoa > Arthropoda > Insecta > Diptera > Muscidae > Haematobia > Haematobia irritans. Next base: position 36,703,601 of record NC_134400.1, on the reverse strand, counting down.
CTATAGAAAATTTTGCCAAAATTTTATTTCTATAGAAAATGTTGTCAATATTTTATTTCAGTAGAATATTTTGTCAAAATTTTATTTCTATAGAAATTTTTGTCAATTTATTTTCTAAAATATTATTCCTATAAAAAAATTGTAAAAAATGTTTTCCTATAAAAGATTTTTTTTCTAAAAATGTATTTCTATAGAAACTTTTGTCAAATTTTTATTTCTATAGAAAATTTTGTCCAAATTTTATTTCTATAGAAAATTTAGTCAAAATTTAATTTCTATCGAAAATTTTCTCAAAATGTCATTTCTATAGATAATTTTGTTAAAATTTCATTTTTATAGAAAATGTTGTCAAATTTTAATTTCTATAGAAGATTTTGTCAACAGTTTGTTTTCTAACATCTTATTTTTATAAAAAATTTTGTAAAATTTTAATTTCTGTAGAACATTATGTCAAAATTTCATTTTTTTTGTTTTTATTGAATTCTATGGTTACAAATAACCTTACAGACTATTTTAATTTACATATGTACAATTTGTTTTACTGCAAATTCGGTGTATCAATTTGATTTAGATAAAGGATGATTTTACGTTTTTCAGAGAGATCTATCATATGATACAAATTATTAAAATCCAAGCAAATGCGTTGCAGTGGGTCATTATTAGCATAATCTCTTTGATAAAATTGTAAATTTAACAGATTAAAGTGTCTCATTGGCCTTGCAGGTACATTTAAGTTAAGACGGCTTAAAATGAATTCAGAACTAATATTTCCATTCAAAAGATAGTATACAAATGTAATGTTCAACATTCTCCTGCGACTTTTAAGTGTTGGGAGCTTGATCAAATTTAGTCTATATTCATAAGTAGGTAATGTTTGGTAATTCCATCCACGATTGCGAAGGAAAAACAACAGAAATAGTTTTTGCACAGATTCAATTCTATTACAATGAATTGCATATGTCGGGTTCCAATTAATTGAACGACATTCCAACGTACTACGGACAAGTGAAATTTGTAATTTTTTAGTGACTTCGGGATCATTAAATTCTTTACTCTGCCTTTTCATAAATCTAAGGGAACTAAAAGCTTTATTGACCATCAATAGATAAATGAGGTCTAAAATTCAGTTTACGATCCCGGAGTATACCAAAATCAAGGAATGAATCAACATTTAAAAGTTCACAATCATGTAGATGGTAACATACTGATATCTTCTGAGATCTATAAAAAGACATAACTTTACATTTCAAGACATTTAGTTGCATTAGATTGACATCACACCAAGAACAAAGATTATTAAGATCCATCTGAAGTAAAAACTGATTAATAGGATCACTGTATGAACGAAAAACTTTTACATCATCGGCATACAGAGAAATAAATGAGTTCTCAATAACAAGAAGTAAATCATTAATAAAGAGATTAAAAAGAATAGGGCCGAGATGGCTGCCCTGCGGATCCCCTCATCTGACAATTATCTGTTTCTATAGAAATTTGTCAAAAATTCATATCTATAGAAAATTTTGTAAATTTTTTTCAAAAATTTTATTTCTATAGAAAATTTTGTCAAAATTTTATTTCTATGGAAAATTTTGTCAAAATTTAATTTCTATAAAAAAATTTGTCAAAATTTTATTTCTATAGAAAATGTTGCCAATATTTTATTTCTATAGAAAATTTTGTCAAAATTTAATTTTTATGGAAAATTTTGTCAAAATTTTATTTCTATACAAAATGTTGTCAATATTTTATTTCTGTAGAATATTTTGTCAAAATTTTATTTCTATAGAAAATTTTGTCAACTATTTATTTCTATAGAAAATTTTGTCCATATTTTATTTCAAAGAAATTTTTGTCAATTTCCTTTTTTTTTAGAAAATCTTGTCAAAATTAGTCAATGTTTTTCTAAAATTTTATTTCTATCGAAAATTTTGTCAAAATTTTATTTTTATAGAAAATGTTGTCAAAATTTTATATCTATAGAAATTTTTGTAAAAATTTTGTTTCTATAATTTCTATAAAAAATGTTGTCAACATTTTATTTCTATAGAAAATGTTGTCAATATTTTATTTCTATAGAAAATGTTGTCAATATTTTATTTCTATAGAAAATTTTGTCAAAATTTAGTTTTTATGGAAAATTTTGTCAAAATTTTATTTCTATACAAAATGTTGTCAATATTTGATTTCTGTAGAACATTTTGTCAAAATTTTATTTTTATAGAAATTTTTGTCAAAATTTTTTTTAGAAAAAATATAGAAAATTTTGTCAAAATTTTATTTCTATAGAAAATTTTGTCAACTATTTATTTCTATAGAAAATTTTGTCCAAATTTTATTTCAAAGAAATGTTTGTAAATTTTCTTTTTTTTTAGAAAATCTTGTCAAAATTTGTCATTTTTTTTTCTAAAATTTTATTTCTATCGAAAATTTTGTCAAAATTTTATAGAAGATTTTGTCAAAATGTTATTTTTATAGAAGATGTTGTCAAAATTTTATTTTTATAGAAAATTTTGTCAAAATTTTATATCTATAGAAATTTTTGTAAAAATTTTGTTTCTATAAAAAATGTTGTCAAATTTTATTTCTAAAGAAAATTTTGTCAAAATTTCTTTTCTATCGAAAATTTTGGCTACAACGCCAAAAATGTAATTAAATTCATCAATGCACTGTTGTTGAGTTAGTCCACTTCGAATCCAAAAGATTTCACGTTTCTCCAATGATGATATTGTTAACCATTGCCTTTAGAGATTTTTTCGCATTCTATCCATAATAAAGGGTACCTAAAATTCAGCAAGGCCTATTTACTTTGTTTCTGTCAGAGCTTACCTCGATGGGGGTAAACTTTAAAATTTATGTCCAAGCAAAAGGTTAACAACAGCCAAAATATAAAAAATTGTGAAATTGAGACAAATTTTTGAAGTGTGGTATTTCGTTGGTGTCTTCCTGGGTATTTGCTTTTGTGAAGCATGTTTTATTAACTCCTTAAGAAACACAGATTCCGAATGTTAAGCCTCGAAATATTTCCACCACATTTGCATTTAAGATACCAAATGTGTTTTCTTTTTTTGTTGTGAAATTGCTCATTCGAAATATCTAAAAATTGATCGACTTGAATTGACCATAATCCTCGTAAAACCATAATCCATTTGGTTTGTGTTTATTTTGAGTTCAAAGAGGAGCAGCAATGCAATCGTATATTAATATTAATGATAAATGTGATGACTGTAAAATTTTGTCGCTTTCTGAACTAAAATGTTTATTCCCTGAAAATGATGCTAATACCATATGATGTTGTTGCGGTCCAATGTCATGATCTAGATAACTGACTATGTATTTCGTATATACATACCCAATACAATTTGATTTTGGTTGCATTGGCGTAGTTGGAGAACATTTTAGAGGGGACTTAGCATATCAATGGAAAAAAACTATGATCATAACCACAATACTGAAAAAAAAACTATGGTCATAAACACAAAAAGATTTCGAGATTTGAAGAAAAACAAGTATATATGGCCGTACATTCGGCCAGGCCGAATCTTATGTACCCTCCACCATGGATTGCGTAGAAACTTCTACGAAAGACTGTCACCCACAATCGAATTACTTGGATTGTGGTATCTTAAATCGTTTTCTAAATTGTGAGTTAGACAAAAAAGGTATGTGTAGGTAAGTCTACAAATAATTACGAATCGACATGGACTTTGCACGGTACGTAGAGAGCCAGAATTGAAATATGGGGGTCGCTTATGTGGGGGCTATATAGAATTATGAACTTGATATGGACCAATTTTTGTGTGATTGGGGATCGATTTATCTGAGGGCTATATATAACTATAGACCGATATGGACCTAGTAAGGCATGATTGTTAACGGCCATATACTAGCACAATGTACCAAATTTCAACTGACTCGGATGAAATTTGCTCCTCCAAGAGGCTCCAAAACCAAATCTCGGGATCGGTTTATATGGGGGCTATATATGATTATAGACTGATATGGACCACTTTGGGCATGGTTGGTAAATATCATATACTACCACCACGTACCAAATTTCAACCAGATCGGATGAATTTTGTTTCTCCAAAAGGCTCCGGAGGTCAAATCTGGGGATCGGTTTATATGGGGGCTATATATAATTATGGACCGATTTCGACCAATTTATGCACGGGTGTTTGAGGCCATGTATTAACACTACGTACCAAATATCAACTGAATCAGATGAATTTGGTCTTCCAAGAGGCTCCGGAGGTCAAATCTGGTGATCGGTTTATATGGGGGCTATATATAATTATGGACCGATGTCGACCAATTTTTGTATAGTTGGTAGAGTACATATACTAACACCATGTACCAAATTTCAGCCGGATCGGAGGAAATTTTCTTCTCTTAGAGGCTGCGCAAGCTAAAACTGGGTATCGGTTTATATGGGGACTATATATAATTATGGACCGATGTGTATGGTTGTTAAGGACCATATACTTTCAGCCGGATCGGATGAAATTTGCTTCTCTTAGAGGCTCCGAAAGCCAAATCGGGGGATCGGTTTATATGGGGCTACATATATTTTTATAGACCGATGTGGACCAATTTTTGCACGATTGTTAGAGAGCATATACTTACACCTTGTACCAAATTTCAGCCGGATCGGATGAAATTTGCTTCTCTTTATTTGTAATTTACAAAAATATGAGCCAACCAATTTTCATATAATTTCTTTCTGACAAGATAGGCGAAAAAAAACAGGAAATATTACAGATTTTTGAATAAATTAGATTCATTCGAATTGGCTACATTTGGCACGAAGTATGGCAATTTTGTTATCATAAAAAAAAATGTTAAACAAAGATACAAAATCCTCCAAATTAATGTTAACCTAAATTTAAACAAACAATCCAAAAACTATCCATTTTATATTTTCCTGAAGTGAAAACGGGAAACCAGTCTAAATTGGTGTCGAAAATTTAAAAGTCCATGGGGTGACATCTTCTAACAATGTCCATGGCTTATCGCCTTAACATTTACCTTAAATAAAATAAAAAATATATTTATGGCACTCAACGCTTTGATTCCTAAAAATGTCTTTTGTTTAAATATGCGTTGACATCGTCTTCCATTTATTTTTACTTTTTTAGGTAAAATTTGTGTTGTTTGCAAGGAGATATTTCCAGCTGAGCTTCTGACATTGACACCATCCAAATGATTATGGTATTTTGATAACATCAAGAGCAATAAAACCAATTTTTTTTTAATATTACAAAAAAAGTGTGCACAGTTCCTTTTGGTCGTTTAAAGAAGGTGTGTCAGACACACGCAAATATGGATTCTTGGAAGAAATATGTATCGCTACTATGAGATTTAGTGATTTGTTGTAGATCTTACTGCAACACCATACACCTTATTTACCTCACCGGGGTACAATAATTATTATTTCTATATACAGTTACTATTCTCCTTCGAGGGATAAAGTAAAAAATTGCTTTAAAATGTTGGCAATTTTGGATAATTTTGAGCCCATTTATACTATTTGGTGCATGGTGATACCACAAATGGCGACACTTCACTCTTATCAATGAGTGTTGCCCGATTCTATGTTTAACTTAATGATAAGGGTCCTTATTTTTATAGGCGAGGTCGAATGCCGTTTCACATTATTTGTGCCATTAAGCAAAACTTAGAATAGGGCACAGGGTTGCCATTTTGGTCCAATCGGACCAAAAAAATATTAAATTTTAAAATTGAATTTGGTTGATTTTGGTCCATTTTCATCAAATCAGTGATTTTTCAAAATTTTCTGTAGAAATAAAATTTTGACAAAAAATTCTATAGACATAAAATTTTACAAAAATTTTCTATAGAAATAAAATTTGGCTAAATTTTCTATAGAAGTGAAATTTTGACAAAATTGTATATTGAAATAAAATTTTGCGATAACTTTCTAAAGAAATAAAAGTTTGACAAAATGTTCTATAGAAATAAAATTTTGGCTAAATTTTCTATAGAAATAAACTTTTGGTTAAATTTTCTATAAAAATTGAGTTTTTACAAAATTTTCTACAGAAATAAAATTTTGAGAAAATCGTCTATAGAAATAAAATTTGGATAAATTTTCTATAGAAATAAAATTTGGACAAAATTTTCTATAAAAATAAAATTTGGACAACATTTTCTATAGAAATAAATCTTGGACAAAATTTTCTATAAAAATTGAGTTTATACAAAATTTTCTACAGAAATAAAATTTTGAGAAAATCATCTATAGAAATTAAATTTGGATACAATTTTCTATAGAAATAAAATTTGGACAAAATTTTCTATAAAAATAAAATTTGGACAAAATTTTGTATAGAAATAAATCTTGGACAAAATTTTCTATAGAAACAAAATTTGGACAAAATTTTCTATTGAAATAAAATTATGACAAAATTTTGTATAGATATAAAAATTTTGAATCGAAATAAAAATTTGACAAAATTTTCTATAGAAAAAAAATTGGAAAAATGTTAACTTTTTATACCCTCCACCATAGGATGGGGGTATATTAACTTTGTCATTCCGTTTGTAACACATCGAAATATTGACCTAAAACCCCATAAAGTATATATATTCTGGGTCGTGGTGAAATTCTGAGTCGATCTGAGCATGTCCGTCCGTCCGTCTGTTGAAAGCACGCTAACTTCCGAACGAAACAAGCTATCGACTTGAAACTTGGCACAAGTATTTGTTATTGATGTAGGTCGGATGGTATTGCAAATGGGCCATATCGGTCTACTTTTACGTGTAGCCCCCATATAAACGGACCTCCAAATTTGGCTTGCCGATCCTCTAAGAGAAGCAAATTTCATCCGATGGTCTCTAACAACCATGCAAAAATTGGTCCCCATCGGTCCATAATTATATACAGCCCCCCATATAAACCGATCCCCCGATTTGGCTTGCGGAGCCTCTAAGAGAAGCAAATTTCATCCGATCCGGCTGAAATTTGGTACATGGTGTTGGTATATGGCCACTAACAACCGTGCAAAAATTGGTCCACATCGCTTCATATAGGCCCCATATAAACCGATCCCCCGATTTGGCTTGCGGAGCCTCTAAGAGAAGCAAATTTCATCCGATCCGGCTGAAATTTGGTGCATGTTGTTGGTATATGGTCTCTAACAACTGCGCAAAAATTGGTCTACATCGCTCAATAATTATATATAGCCCCCATATAAACCGATCAGCCGATTTGGCTTGCGGAGCCTATAAGAGAAGCAAATTTCATCCGATCCGGCTGAAATTTCGTACATGGTATTAGTATATGGTCTCTAATGATCATGCAAAAATTGGTCCAAATCGGTCCATAATTATATATAGCCCCCATATAAACCGATCCCCAGATTTAACCTCGGAGCCCCTTGGAAGACAAACTTCATCCGATTCGGTTGAAATTTCGTATGTGATGTTAGTATATGGTATCCAACAACCATGCAGGAATTGGTTCATATCAGTCCATAATTATATATAGCCCCCATATAAACTGCAGATTTGAGAAGCAAAATTCATCCGATCTGGTTGAAATTTGGTACGTGCACGCAAAAAAATAATTCTTTCCTCCCAAACGAAATTTTAGACAAACAAAGTTCGTTTCTTATTTGCTTGTCGCTGTAAGGAAGTGTATTTGGAAGAAAAGTATATACTTTTTGTGATAAACGTTTATTCTTTTCCAGGATGTAAAAACAATGTCATAAAGACTAACTCAAAAAACATTGTTTTCGTGCTGATTGCATTTTCCCTCACATCTTTCTCACATCCACGAGGTTTTTTAGTTCTTAACACCTTTTCCTCTAATACCAACAATGTAGAAGAAATTATACGATTTTATAAATTTTGTTACCTTTCGCCTGGACGGAGAGTCGAACCGCGGACCACGCACTTTGTAAGCCAACACACTAACCACTGACCTATGTAGCTGTTATGGTCATCAATAGATAATTATCCATATAAATTATATATATATAGCATAGCTTGCGGCGCCCACGAACCGAAAAAACAAAGTTTATTTGACAGATTGTACTATATTAAATTTTGAACTGTAAAATGTGTCTTATTAAAGACCTAAAGTCAGAAAAGAACAGTGTTTGATATAAACGAAATGGACTGTGTTGTTGTTTCAAAAATAACTTTTTTATTGAAAAAATAAAAATTTTGTAACAAACGAATTTTGTTGGTGATACAAGTTTAAAATTTTTGAAGCAATTCAAAAAACTCTAACAAAAGAAAAACGTTTTCGGTACATGTTTTCCAAACGTTTTTTTTTTCTTTGCGTGTGGTGGTAGTATATGATATTTAACAACCACGTCAAAAGTGGTCCATAGCAGTCCATAATCATATATGGCCCCCACATAAGTCGATCTCGAGATATAAATCGATCCCCAATCACACAAAAATTGGTCAATATCAAGTTCATAATTGTATATAGCCCACATATAAGCGACCCACACATTTCAATTCTAGCTCTCTACGTACCGTGCAAAAGTCCATATCAATTCGTAATTATTTGTAGACTTACCTATACATACCTTTTTTGTCTAATATATACCACGTATGGACTAACTAACAATTTGGAAAACGATGTTAAGAAGTTTTAAGATACCACAACCCAATTAATTCGATTGTGGATGACAGTCTTTCGTAGAGGTTTTTACGCAATCCATGGTGGAGGGTACATAAAATTCGGTCTGGCCGAACTAACGGGCGTATATACTTGTTAAATATATTAATGTAATTTGGAAAAATTGTCGGCTGATACGAATTTTGGTCCAATTTTGTAAAAATGTTGGTCCAAAATAAAAATGCATTTTGGCAACGCTGATCGGACAGCACTCATTTATACGAGCAAAGTTCAATATCTGTAGTATCACTACGTACTGAACATTTTAAGATAATTTAAAATTACGGGAGTCGACACTTACAAACCATAAACTAGCCAAGGTTTAAGGCCAATAAATGATGTTCAAAAAATGTTTTGTTTTTATACTTACTTTTATTAGATCATCAAAAATATTCTTTATACAAAACTTTCATCTCCATAATGTATATTATTAGAATTTAGTCCCACCATATTCACCACCGTTCTTTGTAGTAAAACCTAACATCCGTCTTTTCATTTTTGTCTTGATCTCATTCAAGCACTTTATTTTTTTTTAGTAAAATATTAATGGAAGCAATCGCAAGTGAATTTGCAATTATTTTTTATGATATAATTTTCTGTAATTAGGGGGTTTTCCAGACCAAGTCATTGTTTATGGACCGGGCATATAGCACATCGCTCACATCATCATGTTTATAACCATGATGATGGTGGTGTCTGTATGCAATATTAAAATCATTTTATTTCAATTAGGGATTTTCTTGATTAGAGAATAATAATCAATTAAAAAAAAAAAAAAAAAAATAATAATAATATTAGAATAGATTGGCGTTCATCAAGGTCGACTAGAGTATAAACTAACAAAAGTGAAATGTCATATTGTATCTGTGTATATTTGTTAAAATTATACGTAATGGCGAAAAAATGATACATATGTGAATATTTAGCTCAATCAAATCTTAACAAGTACGTATACAGTAACGGAGGACGTTAGTTCTAACAAGTATATACGGCTGTAAGTTTGGTCAGGCGAAACTTATGTACCCCCCCACCTAGGATAGCGTAGAAACTTCTACTAAAGACTGCCACCAACAATCGAACTACTTGGGTTGTGGTATTACTTGCCGATAGCAAGGGTTAGTTCATACGTGGTATATATTAGACCAAAAAACAAGTATATACGGCCGTAAGTTCGGCCAGGCCGAAGCTTATGTACCCTCCACCATGGATTGCGTAGAAACTTCTACTGAAGACTGTCATCCACAATCGATTTACTTGGGTTGCGGTAACTTTTTCCGATGACAAGGTATCTTAAAACTTCCTAATACGGTAATATATACCACGTAGTCCATGGTATATATTAAACTTAAAATGGCCGATTAAATAAGTATATAATTAAGTTTGACAAAATTTTCTATAGAAATAAAATTTTGACAACATTTTCTATAGAAGTAAAATTTGGACAAAATTTTCTATAGAAATGCGATTTTAACAAAATTTTCTATACAAATAAAATTTTTACAAAATGTTCAAAAGATTTAAAATTTTGACAACATTCTCTAAAGAATTAAAATTTTGACAACATTTTCTACAGAAATAAAATTTTGCCAAAATTTTCTATAGAAATAACATTTGACAAAATTTTCTATAGGAATAAAATTTCGACAAAATTTTCTATAGAAATAAAATTTTGACAAAATTTTCTATAGAAATAAAATTTTGCGAGTGGCAAGCATGATTATGAACCGATATGGACCAATTTTTGTGTGATTGGGGATCGGCTATATATAACTATAGACCGATATGGACCAATTTTGGCATGGTTATTAGCGGCCATATATTAACACCACGTTGCAAATTTCAACCGGATCGGATGCATTTTGCTCGTCCAAGTGGCTCCGCAGTTCAAATCTGGGGATCGGTTTATATAGGGGCTATATATAATTGTGGACTGATATGGACCAATTTTTGAATGGTTCTTAGAGACTATATACTAATACCATGTACCAAATTTCAGCCGGATCGGATGAAATTTGCTTCTCTTAGAGGATCCGCAAACCAAATCTGGGAATCGGTTTATATGGGGGCTATATATAATTATGGACCGATATGGACCAATTTTTGCATGGTTGTTAGAGACCATATACTAACACCACGTACCAAATTTCAACGGGATCGGATGAATTTTCAGCCGGATCGGATGAAATTTGCTTCGCTTAGAGCAATCGCGAGCCAAATTTGGGGGTCCGTTTATATGGGGGCTATACGTAAAAGTGGACCGATATGGCCCATTTGCAATACCCTCCGACCTACGTCAATAACAACTACTTGTGCCAAGTTTCAAGTCGATACCTTGTTTCGTTCGGAAGTTAGCGTGATTTCAACAGACGGACGGACGGACAGCCGGACATGCTCAGATCGACTCAGAATTTCACCACGACCCAGAATATATATACTTTATGGGGTCTTAGAGCAATATTTCGATGTGTTACAAACGGAATGACTAAGTTAATATACCCCCATCCTATGGTGGAGGGTATAAAAAGGCCAATTAAATACGTATATAATTAAGTTTGACATAATTTGGTATAGAAATAAAATTTTGACAACATTTTCTATAGAAGTAAAATTTGAACAAAATTTTCTATAGAAATAAAATTTTAACAAAATTTTCTATGGAAATAAAATTTTGTCAAAATTTTCTACAGAAATAAAATTTTGACAAAAATTTCTATAGAAAAAAAATTTTGACAAAACTTTCTATAGAAATAACATTTTGACAAAATTTTCTATAGAAATAAAATTTTGACAAAATTTGCAATAGAATTAAAATTTTGACAACATTCTCTATAGAATTAAAATTTTGACAACATTTTCTATAGAAATAAAGTTTGGCAAAATCTTCTATAGAAATAAAATTTTGACAAAATTTTCTATAGAAATAACATTTTGAGAAAATTTTCCATAGAAATAAAATTTTGGTAGATTATTTTTGGCTCGAGTGGCAACCATGATTATGAACCGATATGGACCAATTTTTGTGTGACTGGGGATCGACTATATATAACTAAAGACCGATATGGACCACATTTGGCATAGTTATTAGCGGCACATACTAACACCACGTTGCAAATTTCAACCGGATCGGATGAATTTTGCTTCTCCAAGAGACTCCGGAGATCAAATCTGGAGAACGGTTTATATGGGGGCTCTATAGAATCATGGACCGATATGGACCAATTCTTGCATGGTTGTTAGAGACCACACACTAACAACACGTTCCAAATTTCAACCGGATCGGATGAATTTTGCTCCTCCAAGAGGCTCCGGAGGACAAATCTGGGGATCGGTTTATATGGGGGCTATATATAATTATGGACCGATATGGACCAATTCTTGCATGGTTGTTAGAGACCACATACTTACACCACGTTCCAAATTTCAATCGGATCGGATGAATTTTGCTCCTCCAAGAGGCTCCGGAGGACAAATCTGGGGATCGGTTTATATGGGGGCTATATATAATTATGGACCGATATGGACCAATTTCTGCATGGTTGTTAGAGACCATATACTAATACCATGTACTAAATTTCTGCCGGATCGGATGAAATTTGCTTCTCTTAGAGGGTCCGCAAACCATATCTGGGGATCGGTTTATATGGGGACTATATATAATTATGGGCCGATATGGGCCAATTTTGGCATGGTTGTTAGAGACCATATACTTACACCACGTACCAAATTTCAACCGGATCGGATGAATTTTGCTTCTCTATGGGGGCTATATATAATTATGGACCGATATGGACCAATTCTTGCATGGTTGTTGGAGACCATATACTAACACCACGTACCAAATTTCAACCGGAGCGAATAAATTTTGCTCCTGCAAAAGGCTCGGGAGGTCAAATATGGGGATCGGTTTATATGGGGGCTATATATAATTATGGACCGATATGGACCAATTTTTACATGGTTGTTAGAAACCATATACTTACACCACGTACTAAATTTCAACCGTATACTTACACCATGTACCAAATTTCAGCCAGATCAGATGAAATATGCTACTCTTATAGGCTCCGCAAGCCAAATCTGGGGGTCCGTTTATATGGGGGCTATACGTGAAAATGGATCGATACGGCCCATTGGCAATACCATCCGACCTACATCAATAACAACTACTTTTGCCAAGTTTGAAGTCGATAGCTTGTTTCGTTCAGAAGTTAGCGTGATTTCAACAGACGGACGGACGGACGGACATGCTTAGATCGACTCAGAATTTCACCACGACCCAGAATATATATACCTTATGGGGTTTTAGAGCAATATTTCGATGTGTTACAAACGGAATGACAAAGTTAATACCCCCCTCCTATGGTGGAGGGTATAGAAAATCGTGTTACTAAGTTCAACTTGGCTTTAATACTTCTGAAAAAATCTTGAAAATTAATGAAATCGTCTTTAAATTTGTAGCCAAGATGAAAAAAGTCAACAAGCAGAAGTATTAAAGCCAAGTTGGCCTTAATAAAAGGAGATTTTATTTCATTCTATGACGCCCAATATTAAGTCGAATAACTTAACTCTGAGAACAGAACGACTTCATTGAAAAGTTTATCGATTTATGGACAAGAAAAACAGTTTATATCAGTTAAATACGACTTCTCTGCTACGCAAAATTCGCATTCGAAATTTAAGGACATGAAATCTTAGGCCTTCTTTCAGTGTAAGTAATCCAATTATGGAAGGTGCATAATATTCGGCTTGTTCAAAATTTTGCCTGATATTCTTGTTTTAGTTTTAGTCAAACCACCAACAAAGGGGTTATTGTCCTTTAGAAAAATGAATTTCCTTTCTTTGGATATGAACAAACGTAGCTTTATGATATTGATGTCTCCAGCATCAGTTGCACAAACAATCAAATTCCAATTTGTATATTGGGGACAAATAAACACAACTTATGATATTATTGCCTCCAACAAGATTTATTGTAGAGAAAGGGAATTATCAGTTGTCTAAACTTTCGGGTCTGAGAAAAAAAAAACTTTTTTGAAGAAGATATCATTTATTTAAATTTTTTTTAATAGAATTTAATAAAGGTTTGGTCTTGCTCCAATATTTTATATCACTTAAACTCGTACACTAATGCCTGCGAACAGGATGCCATCAAGTTTTTTTTCTAATTTATTTAAAAATTCAAGGTTATTTGGACACATAATAGAAAAAATTTCGATTTATAATACTAACAAGTAAGAGAAGTACGTGAAATTAAAAATAATTATGATTGCCAATTTTAATTAGGGATTAAGATTTTATTATTCAAAATACAAAAATAAAACAAAACTTGAAATATTTGATAGATTGCGGATATTTAATATTCATACTATAATCACCGAAAGTAAAATTGTTTGCATTAGAACTTTGTACCCCGAAATCAAATCAATCAAATCTCACCAGATGGATATTAATATGTGATTTAATTAAACATTTCTTGTTGTTTGACAAGTTATTTTGGTTAAATCGTAAAACATGTTTTAGCTCACTACCCAAGTAATAATTCAAGTTTTTGAGATCAATCAATTTCATATAGAGTAGGATAATTAAAATGTTTTGTTTATACAAACATCATTTCGATCATGTTTCCATCTAACAATTTCTAATTATTTATTTCCATTGGGTGGTATTTGTGTGGTGGCTAAGGAAAACAAAAGACTTAGGCAACAAACTTGTCAATTTTCTTGGGAACAACAATGTGTGTGTATATATGAAAACAGCAACAACACACAAAAGTCTCATGAGAAATTTCATTGTTTTCATTCAGCCCCATACCTAGGCTCCGTGTGTGGTCGTCCAATAGTTTGGCCTTGTTTTGTTTTCGTATGTTTTCATCATTTCATCTCTTCGCTGAATGAGATGGCTAAGCTTACATAAACAAACATATTGATTTAATTAACATGCCTATAATAGTTTTCTTAAAAACAATAACAACAACAATCATCATGAGGACCATCATCATCCATATACAAATCATCAACATTGGCTCCATTATCCATCGATGACAGTCAATTCAACTGCTGGTCTTTGGTCACTGTAGTGGCCTGAATATGTAAACTTATGGAGTAACTTTAGTTATTGTCTATTAGAGCTTCCCTGCTGAAATCTCATCAGGTGGCTTATATTCAAGTAAAAGAAGGAGAAAGATATTGCCACCTAGGGTATATGGACTTTTCCTGTCATTGTCATTGAAAATTATGACATCTGACGGTGGTTGCTTGCTTTTTTGTTTTGTCAACGGTGTTGCACACTTTCATTCATATATGTGGCATATAATTAACACTTGACTGAATTGAGGTCTAATTTTACATACGCAGGTGACAAATATGTAAAACTACTAAACGTCTGTGGTGAACATCAGCATATACCGCCTACCGCTAACAAAATATTTCTACGTATAGAAATTTTAAATAAACAAATATTGGAAATAGACGATTGTCTTAAACTAAATAGAGTGCATATGAATAAGGTGGCATATTTTGGGTGGTCTATGTTATGGATATGGCTATAGATATTTCAACGTGACATCTTCGATTTGATGGTTTGAGGAAAAGTTGTGTAAAATAGAAAATTTTGTCAACATTTTAGTTTTATAGAAAATGTTGTCAAAATTTTATTTCTATAGAAATTTTAGTCAATATTTTATTTGCATACAAAACTTTGTCAAAATTATATTTCTATGGAAAATTTTGTCAAAATTTTATTTCTATAGAAAATTTTGTCGAAATTGGATTTCTATAGAATTTTTTGTATTCCTATAAAAAAAATTTTGTCAAAATTTACTTCTATAAAGACTTTTGTCAAAATTTTATTTCCTTTTCTATGGAAATAAAATTATGACAAAATTTTCTACAGAAATAAGATTTTGACAAAATTTTCTATATAAATAAAATTTCGAAAAATTTCTATGGAAATAGAAATTTGAGATAATTTTCTACAGAAATAAAATGTTGACACAATTTTTTAAAGGAATAAAAACAATTCTAGGAAATAAAATTTTGACAAAATTTTCCATAGAAAGAAAAGTTTTATTTCTATAGAAAATTTTGCTAAAATTTTATTTCTAGAGAAAATTTAATAAAAAAATTTATTTCTATAGCAAATTGGATAAAAATTTTATTTCTATAGAAAATCGAAGTACCTCTTTGATAGTATGAAATAACACGAAAATTAACTTACTTTTTAAAGATATTGAATTATAAAAAATTGTTAAAATTTTATTTATGTAGACAATTTTGTCAAAATTTTATTCATATAGAAAATTTTGTCAAAATTTTATTTCTATAGAAAACTATGTCAAAATGTTATTCCTATAGAAAATTTTTTTCAAAATTTTGTTTTGTCAAAATTTTATTTCCATAGAATTTTTATACCCTCCACCATAGGATGGGGGTATATTAACTTTGTCATTCCGTTTGTAACACATCCAAATATTGCACTAAGACCCCATAAAGTATATATATTCTGGGTGGTGGTGAAATTCTGAGCCGATCTGAACATGTCCGTCCGTCCGTCCGTCTGTTGAAATCACGTTAACTTCCGAACGAAACAAGCTATCGACTTGAAACTTGGCACAAGTAGTTGATATTGATGCAGGTCCGATGGTATTGCAAATGGGCCATAGCGGTCCACTTTTACGTATAGCCCCCATGTAAACGGACCTCTAAAATTGGCTTGCCGATCCTCTAAGAGAAGCAAATTTCATCCGATCCGGCTGAAATTTGGTACATGGTGTTGGTATATGTTCTCTAACAACTGTGCAAAAATTGGTCCACATCGGTCCATAATTATATATAGCCTCTTTAAAACCGTTCTCCAGATTTAACCTCCGGAGCCCCTTGGAAGGGCAAACTTCATCCGATTCGGTTGAAATTTGGTACATGATGGTATCCAACAACCATGCAGGAATTGGTTCATATCAGTCCATAATTATATATAGCCCCCATATAAACCGCAGATTTGAACCCGGTGTCTTTCGGAGAAGCAAAATTCATCCGATCTGGTTGAAATTTGGTACGTGGTGGTAGTATATGATATTTAACAACCACGCCAAAAGTGGTCCATATCAGTCCATAATCATATATAGCCCCCATATAAGCCGATTTCGATATAAATCGATCCCCAATCACACAAAAATTGGTCCATATCAAGTTCACAATTGTATATAGCCCACATATAAGCGACCCCCATATTTCAATTCTAGCTCTCTACGTACCGTGCAAAAGTCCATATCAATTCGTAATTATTTGTAGACTTACCTATACATACCTTTTTTGTCTAATATATACCACGTATGGACTAACTAACAATTTGGAAAACGATGTTAAGAAGTTTTAAGATACCACAACCCAAGTAATTCAATTGTGGATGACAGTCTTTCGTAGAAGTTTCTACGCAATCCATGGTGGAGGGTACATAGGAATCGGCCTGGCCGAACTTATTCTTATAAAATTTTTTATTCTTATAAAATTTTTTCTCAAAATTTTATTTCTTTAAAAAATTTTGTCAAAATCTTATTTCTTTAGAAAATTTTGTCAACATTTTATTATTATAAAAAATTTTGTCATAATTTTATTTCTATAAAAAATTTCAAAATTTTATTTTTATAGAACATTTTGTCAAAATTTTATTTCTATAGAAAATTTTGTTAAAATTTTATTATAATTTTATTTCTATAGCAAATGTGGTAAAAATTGTATTTCTATAGAAAATTGAAGTACCTCCTTGATACTACAAAATAACACGAAAATTTAAATTTTTCTCAAAATTTTATTTCATTTTAAAATTTTATTTCTATAGAAAATGTTGTCAAAATTTTATTTCAATAGAAAATTTTGTCAAAATTTTATTTTTATAGAAAAATTTGTCAAAATTTTATTTCTACAGAAAATTTTGTTAAAATTTTATTATAATTTTATTTCTATAGCGAATGCGGTAAAAATTGTATTTCAATAGAAAATTTTGTCAAAATTTTATTTTTATAGAAAAATTTGTCAAAATTTTATTTCAATAGAAAATTTTGTCAAAATTTTATTTATATAGAAAAGTTTGTCAAAATTTGCATTTTGTCAAAATTTTATATTCTTATTTCGATTTCTATACGAAATTTTGTCTAAATCTTATTTCTGTAGAAAATTTTGTCAACATTTTATAGAAAATTTTGTCATAATTTTATTTCTATAGAAAATTTCGTCTATAGCAAATTTGATAAAAAATTGTATTTCTATAGAAAATTGAAGTACTTCTTTGATAGTATGAAATAACACGAAAATTAAATTAATTAAAATTTTATTTATATAGAAAATTTTGTCAAAATGTTATTTCTATAGAAAATTTTGTTCAAAATTTTATATCTATACAAAACTTTGCCAATATTTTATTTCCATAGTTTTTTTTTATTTTTATAAAAAATTTTCTCAAAATTTTATTTCTATAAAAAAATTTGTCAAGTTTTTATATCTGTAGGAAATGATACCAAATTTCTACACAAAATTTTACGAAATTTTATTTCTATAGAAAAATTTGTCAAAATCTTATTTCTATAGAAAATTTTGTCAACATTTTATTTTTGTAGAAAATTTTGTCATTATTTTATTTCTATAAAAAAAGTCAAAATTTTAATTCTATAGAAAATTTTGTCAAAAACAATTTTTGTAAAAATTTTATTATAATTTTATTTCTGTATCAAATTTGGTAAAAATTTTATTTCTATAGAAAATTGTAGTACCTATTTGATATTGCAAAATAACACGAACATTAAATTAATTTTTAATTTTGAATTATAAAAAATTTCTAAAAATTTTATTTTTATTTGAAATTTTCTCAAAATTTTATTTCTTGAAAATTTTATTTTTATAGAAAATTTTGTCAAAATTTTATTTCTAAGGAAAATTTTGTCAAAATTTTATTTCTATAGAAAATTTTGTAAAACATTTATTTCTATAGAAGATGTTGTAAAAACTTTATTTCAATAGGAAATTTTGTCAAAATTTTATTTCTATAGAAAATTCTATCGAAATTTTATTTCTAATTATACTTGGACGTCAATTGCCTGTTTCGGTATCAGGCTAACATGTAATATAAAAAATTTTATTTCTATAGAAAGTTTTAGTAAAATTTTATTTCTATAGCAAATTTGTTAAAAAAAATATTTCTATAGAAAATTGAAGAACCTCTTTAATAGTGTAAAATAACACGGGCATTAAATTATTTTTTAAAAATATTGAATTCTACCAACTGTGGAACCGTGGTGGAATCGGAAGTTCCGCGGATTCAAGAAATCAAATCGGTGGATCTGTCAATATTAAGCTATAGTAGAATATGGATTTCTATAAATCGTATTCTGCATTTATGGTTCTTAAATAGTTTTGATTTTTAGTTCTAGATACATCTGTGAAAAATTACACTAAAATTTTAAATTTTCAAGACAATGAGAAAATTAGCTTAAGAATACCTATCGTATAATCCCTAAAGCTAATGAAAGCGCCTGAGTTTCCAACGTGATGACATAAACCCAACAATTTATGTTTGCGATGGTTTGCCTTTATGCAAAGCTGACTATGATTTAGGAGTTTCGAAAGATACAAAGTTTTCTTAAATAACTGCATAGGTTTTTTCTCATTTTTATACCCTCCATCATAGGATGGGGGTATATTAACTTTGTCATTCCGTTTGTAACACATCGAAATATTGCTCTAAGACCCCATAAAGTATATATATTCTGGGTCGTGGTGAAATTCTGAGTCGATCTAAGCATGTCCGTCCGTCCGTCCGTCCGTCTGTTGAAATCACGCTAACTTCCGAACGAAACAAGCTATCGACTTGAAATTTGGCACAAGTAGTTGTTATCGATGTAGTTCGGATGGTATTGAAAATGGGCCATATCGGTCCACTTTTACGTATAGCCCCCATATAAAGGGACCCTCAGATTTGGCTTGTGGAGCCTCTAACCGAAGCATATTTCATCCGATCTGGCTGAAATTTGGTACATGGTGTTGGTATATGGTCTCTAACAATAATGCAAAAATTGGTCCACATCGGTCCATAATTATATATAGCCCCCATATAAACCGATCCCCAGATTTGGCTTGCGGAGCCTCCAAGAGAAGCAAATTTCATCCGATAGGGCTGAAATTTGGTACATGATGTTGGTATATGGTCTCTAACAACCATGCAAAAATTGGTTCACATCGGTCCATAATTATATATAGCCCCCATATAAACCGATCCCCAGATTTGGCTTGTGGAGCCTCAAAGAGAAGCAAATTTCATCCGATAGGGCTGAAATTTGGTACATGATGTTGGTATATGGTCTCTAACAACCATGCAAAAATTGGTCCACATCGGTCCATAATTATATATAGCCCCCATATAAACCGATCCCCAGATTTGGCTTGTGGAGCCTCTAAGAGAAGCATATTTCATCCGATCCGGCTGAAATTTGGTACATGGTGTTGGTATATGGTCTCTAACAACCATGCAAAAATTGGTCCACATCGGTCCTTAATTATATATAGCCCCCATATAAACCGATCCCCAGATTTGGCTTGTGGAGTCTCTAAGAGAAGCATATTTCATCCGATCCGGCTGAAATTTGGTACATGGTGTTGGTATATGGTCTCTAACAATCATGCAAAAATTGGTCCACATCGGTCCATAAGTATATATAGCCCCCATATAAACCGATCTCCAAATTTGGCTTGCGAAGCCTCAAAGAGAAGCAAATTGCATCCGATCCGGCTGAAATTTGGTACATGGTATTGGTAGCAACCGTGCAAAAATTGGTCCACATCGGTTCATAATTATATATAGCGCACATATAAACCGATCCCCAGATTTGGGTTGCGGAGCCTCTAAGAGAAGCAAATTTCATCCGATCCGGCTGAAATTTGGTACATGGTATTGGTATATGGTCTCTAGCAACCGTGCAAAAATTGGTCCATATCGGTCCATAATAATATATAGCCCCCATATAAAACGTTCTCCAGATTTGACCTCCGGAGCCTCTTGGAGGAGCAAAATTCATCCGATCCGGTTCAAATTAGGAACGTGGTGTTAGTATATGGTCGCTAACAACCATACCAAAATTGGTCCAATCACACAAAAATTGGTCCATATCGGTTCATAATCATGTTTGCCACTAGAGCCAAAAATAATCTACGAAAATTTTAATTCTATAGAAAATTTTGTTAAAATTTTATTTCTATAGAAAATTTTGTCAAAATTTTATTTCTAGAGAAAATTTTGTTAAAATTTTATTCGGTTCATAATAAAATTTTCATCATTGTCAAAATTTTATTTCTATAGAAAATTGTGTTCAAATTTTATTCGGTTCATAATCATGGTTGCCACTCGAGCCAAAAACAATCTACCAAGATTTTATTTCTATAGAAAATTTTGTCAAAAGTTGATTTCTATAGAAAATTTTGTTAAAATTTTATTTCTGTAGACATTTTTGTCAAAATTTTCTTTCTATAGAAAATTTTGTGAAAATTTTTATTTCTAAAGAAAATTTTGTGAAAATTTTATTTCTATAGAAAATTTTGTTAAAATTTTATTTCTGTAGAAAATTTTGTCAAAATTTTATGTCTACTTTGTCAAACTGAATTATATACGTATTGGATCGATCTTTTTTGATTTAATATATACCACGTATGGACTTACATACAATTTAGAAGATGGTATTAGGAGGTTTTAAGATACCTTGCCATCGGCAAACGTTACCGCAACTTAAGTAATTCGATTGTGGAAGGCAGTGTTTAGAAGAAGTATCTACGCAATCCATGATGGAGGGTACATAAGCTTCGGCCTGGCCGAACTTACGGCCGTATATACTTGTTTTTTTTTTTTAATTTTTCTTTGCACTTCGACACCCCTTTTTATGATCAAAAAAATGTAGCTTAACATCTTGCAAATAGTTTTGCTAAACTATTTAGTTCATTTGCCGAACCAAATGTTGGAACTAGCTTAGACATCATAAGGTGGAAGATAAATGCGTAGCGATCGTAAAAATGCTGTCGTAAAGCGAATTTATGCATGTCAGTTGCAGTTCCAGCAAAAGATGGACAGATTTGGAGGAATTCAATAAAAACAGAACTCACAACATTGTAAGTAAAAGAAGTTTTAAAGCAAAACAAAAAATATTGTACAACATAAATTTTGAATAGGTCATTAAAATTTCCACCGAGGAAAAGTTTTTAAATTAAACTGAAGGCGTAAGGACATATATACCCACACATGGTAGGCTGATGCAAACTAGCTTCAATGCTTGAATTCATTTCAACCGTAGGACTTAATAGACTTATGTTTATTGTTCGAAGAATTTACATTAATTAGATTGCGATCGTAATATGTACGTACTGGTCGGATAACAAGTCACCACAAAAACTTTCGCAGTTAAACTTAAGCAGAAATTAAGATCATTGGAAATTTTATTTTGTCTTTAATTTTCCTAGCCCAACGAAAATTTCTTTGTTACAAATGTATCTCGAAATTTTTTTTTAACTAAGCATGGCTATAAATTTCATTGACTGAGCCTTTCGAAATCAGCTAGGTACTTGGGAGTTATTTTGGTTTCCAAAGTGAACTTGATGGAGAATACTGCGGATCGCATAAAGAGGGCCTATGTGGCATTATACTCGTGTCAGAAATTGGTCAGGAAAAGATGGGGAATGAGGCCTTCTCTTTTGGTTGGCTTTATACCGCGTTTGTAAGACCTGTGGTCACATATGGTTGACGTGTTTGGTGGACAATCGTGAGACATCAAAATTATATGTCGAGAATAAATAGGACTGCACTTATTTATGTGACAGGCGCTATGAGGACCACAGCCACTGCTGCTTTGAAGGTACCGATGGGAGTTAACGTATCCCAATCGATTTATACGTAAAGAAGACCGCAGAGCTGACATTTCTGAGACTCAAGAGCTGGAGAGGACTGCCTGCAGGCATACTGAAATTCTTGCCGGGCATTAAAGAGAGACGGACCATATGGCCACGGAGCATGTTTATCATCACAAACCGGCACACATTATACCAAGTATAGAGGAGTGTGAAGACAGTAGGATACCCTTCAGAACCCTGAACATGTATACGGACGGATCAAAGATGGAGGAAGGAACGGGCAGCGGAATCTATTGCATGGAACTGGGAATAAGGGAGTCTTACACGCTAGATAGTGATTGCAGTATTTTTCAGGCTGAGATTTCTGTGATCACAAAGGCTGCTGAGTCACTGTTGATGAGGCCTTTATTCAGAAGCTATATCAACTTCTTCATCGACAGTCAGGCAGCTATAAAAGCAATGTGCAGTGCTGACATAAGGTCTAAGGTAGTCATCCGCAGTCGTAGAGAACTCAAGGTTCTCCCTGAACAGCATAATATAACTCTGAGCTGGGTACTAGGGCACTGTGGGATAATAGGAAATGAGCAAGCGGATGTGCTGGCTAAGGAGTGCGCCTGTGGAACGAATAATGTCCTAGCGGACGTTTTAACTCCCCCGACTTCTTATCATTACAGGATAGAGGTCAAATATGATGAACTATGGCGAACACGCTGGGTCTGGAATTGCGTCTATTGGTTGGCATCATAACAGAACACCTTTGTGAAACGCATGGTAAGAATAGGCCTTAAAGATGATGATATCTGTATATGGTGCCTGGACCCGGAAGTTACGGAGAACTCGTACCACTTCCTCTGCGGGTGTCCATCATTATCCTTTAGAAGAAACAAGGTACTGGGCTCCTTTTTCTTTCAAGCTCTCACTAATCTGCGGGATTGCAGCTTAAGAAACATACTTACATTCATCAGGGCCTTTGTTTGGTTCTTTACAACAAATCTTACAACAATTGTGGATTACAGCCTTTTGTAGAAGTTTATACGCAATCCATGGTGGAGGGTCATAACATTCGGCCCGGACAAACTTACGACCGTATATACTTGTTTGCTTTACTTTTAGTTCTTGTTTGCTTTTATGAGAAGGAAGAATTTCATAAATATATATTGTATTTTTTTTTTTAATTTTTGAATCTTTTATTTTATTTTATTATATTTTATTTTATTTTCTAACAAAATAGATTTATCATATTTTTCCCATAAACGTCAGTTTTGTTTGCCTTCAACCGTATAAAGGTTTACAATAGAGCAATGACTATAACTGTCATATGGCTGTCATGGTTTGGTGTTTTGTTTTAATTGTGTTTCCAAAAAATCTTACCCATGACTTATGTGCAAATGACCCAATGACCCAAAGATATATATCTCCCACAAAGATATCTACAGTAACCTATGCTATAAAACAAAGAACTCACATAAGTCAATATTTTCAATTTTGCACAAAAAAAAAACAAAACAAAACAAAAATGTTTTAATGTTTATATACAACCTGAAATTGAAACAAGTGAAACATTATAGAAGTAAGGCAAAGGCGAATAAAAATGTTCTATAACATAATGTCAAATAAAAGTATACCTTCATGTGAATATTACTCTATCTATTTCTTTGTCATTACGTTTGTAACACATCGAAATATTGCTCTAAGATCCCATAAAGTATATATATTTTGGGTCGTGGTGAAATTCTAAGTCGCTCTAAGCATGTCCGCCCGTCCGCCCGTACGTCCGTCTGTTGAAATCACGCTAACTTCCGAACGAGGTTAGGTTAGGTTATGTGGCAGCCCGATGTATCAGGCTCACTTAGACTATTCAGTCCATTGTGATACCACAGTGGTGAACTTCTCTCTTATCATTGAGTGCTGCCTGATCCCATGTTAAGCTCAATGACAAGGGACCTCCTTTTTATAGCCGAGTCCTAACGGCGTTCCACATTCCAGTGAAACCACTTAGAGAAGCTTTGACACCCTCAGAAATGTCACCGGTGAGATGGGATAATCCACCGCTGAAAAACTTTTTGGTGTTCGGTCGTAGTAGGAATCGCACCCACGACCGAACGAAACAAGCTATCGACTTGAAACTTGGCACAACTAGTTGTCATTGATGTAGGTCGGATGGTTTTGCAAATGGGCCATATCCGACCACTTTTACGTATAATCCCCATATAAACCGACGCTCAGATTTGGCTCCCGGAGCCTCTTGGAGGAGCAAAATTCATCCGATCCGGTTGAAATTTGGTACATGGTGTTAGTATATAATCTCTAACAACCATACAAAATATGGTCCACATCGGTCCATAATTATATATAGCCCCCATACCAACCGATCCCACG
Source organism: Haematobia irritans (assembly GCF_050003625.1). Lineage (NCBI taxonomy): Eukaryota > Metazoa > Arthropoda > Insecta > Diptera > Muscidae > Haematobia > Haematobia irritans. Next base: position 36,678,689 of record NC_134400.1, on the reverse strand, counting down.
ATTTGGCTTGCGGAGCCTCTAGAGAAGCAAATTTCATCCGATCTGGCTGAGATTTGGCACACGGTGTTAGAATATGGTCTCTAAGAACCATGCACAAATTGGTCCATATCGGTCCATAATTATATATAGCCCCCATATAAACCGATCCCCAGATTTGACCTCCGAAGCCCCCAGGAAGAGCAAAATTCACCCGGTTCGGTTGAAATTTGGTACGTGGTGTTAGTATACGGACAGCCCTGCAAAAATTGGTCCATACCGGTCTTAATTATATATAACCTCCATTTGCACCGATCCTCAGATTTGACCTTCGGAACTCTTCGAGGAGCAAAATTCATCCGATCCGGTTGAAATTTAGTACGTGATGAAATTTGGTACATTGCGCTAGAATATGGCCGTTAACAACCATGCCAAAGTTGGTCCATATCGGTCTATAGTTATATATAGCCGATCCCCAAAAATAATCTACCAAAATTTTACTTCTATAGAAGATTTTGTCAAAATTTTATTATTGTAGAAAATTTTGTCAAAATGTTATTACTATAAAAAATTTTGTCAAAATTTTTGTACTATACAAAATTTTGTCAAGATTTTATTTTAATAGAAAATTTTTTAGAAATGTTATTTCTATAGAAAATTTTGTCAAAATTTTATGTCTATAGAAAATTTTGTCAAACTGAATTATATACGTACTTAATCGGACTTTCTTTTTTATACCCTCCACCGTAAGATGGGGGTATATTAACTTTGTCGTTCCGTTTGTAACACATCGAAATATTGCACTAAGACCCCATAAAGTATATATATATTCTGGGTCGTGGTGAAATTCTGAGTCGATCTGAGCATGTCCGTCCGTCCGTCCGTCTGTTGAAATCACGCTAACTTCCAAACGAAACAAGCTATCGACTTGAAACTTGGCACAAGTAGTTGTTATTGATGTAGGTCGGATGGTATTGCAAATGGGCCATATTGGTCCACTTTTACGTATAGCCCCCATATAAACGGACCCCCAAATTTGGCTTTCAGACCCTCTAAGAGAAGCAAATTTCTTCCGATCCGGCTGAAATTTGGTACATGGTGTTAGTATATGGTCTCTAACAACCATGCAAAAATTGGTCCATAATTATATATAGCCCCCATATAAACCGATACCCCGATTTGGCTTTCGGAGCCTCTAAGAGAAACAAATTTCATCCGATCCGGCTGAAATTTGGTACATGGTGTTCGTATATGGTCTCTAACAACCATGCACAAATTGGTCCACATAGGTCCATAATTATATATAGCCCCCATATAAACCGATCCCCAGATTTGGCTTGCAGAGCCCCTTGGAAGAGCAAAATTCATCCGATTCGGTTGAAATTTTGTGCGTGATGTTAGTATATGGTATCCAACAACCATGCAGGAATTGGTTCATATCAGTCCATAATTATATATATCCCCCCATATAAACCGATCCCCAGATTTGACCTCCGGTGCCTTTTGAAGAAGCACAATTCATCCGATCTGGTTGAAATTTGGTACGTGGTGGTAGTATATGATATTTAATAACCATGCCAAAGGTGGTCCATATCAGTCCATAATCATATATAGCCCCCATATAAACCGATTCCGAGATTTGGTTTTGGAGCCACTTCGAGGATCAAATTTCATTCGAGTCAGTTGAAATTTGGTACATTGTGCTAGTATATGGCCGTTATCAACCATGCCTAACTATGTCCATATCGGTCTATAGTTATATATAGGCCTCAGATAAATCAAAATTGGCCCATATCAAGTTCATAATTGTATATAGCCCACATATAAGCGACCTCCATATTTCAATTCTGGCTCTCTATGTACCGTGCAAAAGTCCATATTGATTCGTAATTATTTGTAGACTTACTTATACATACCTTTTTTGTCTAATATGGACTAACGTCTAGTATGGACTAACTAACAATTTAGAATTTAGAAAACGATTTTAAGAAGTTTTAAGATACCACAACCCAATTAATTCGATTGTGGACGACAGTCTTTCGTAGAAGTTTCTACGCAATCCATGGTGGAGGGTACATAAAATTCGGCCTGGCCGAACTTACGGCCGTATATACTTGTTTTTCTTATGAATGGCAATAAAGCACTTAGGGAAATAATTTAGAGAAAGACAGCAGTTGAAAACCAATACCAAAAGCTTTAGTGTTTTCTCAGACAACTGCTTAATCAATACGTTCGATATTGCATAGAATCCAGAAGATTTTGCAGCTTTGAGACAAGAGATAATACTCACAATTTTATTAAAAAGTGATAATATCAAAATTATTGACGAACAAATGTCCCAGTTTGATTTCAAATTCAAAATCTGACGATAAGATTTTTTGGAGGATCAGTAGAAGCTTTCGTGGCAAACGTAATAATCTGATTCCAACACTTGTCCAAAACAACATTAAAATAATTTATGATCAAGAAGGCTCGAATACTGACGGACACATCCATAGATGCAAATCATATTACTTCAGGTTATAAGCATTCTATTGAGGCTGAAGTGGAATCGTATGTCTTCAATTTAATATCAAATTTGTTTTCCTTCAATGTGGATCCCACCAAACGAATCTCCAAACAGAGTTTATATATACACTGTCTCAAACAATTGTCCGTACAGCAAACTTTTAAAAATATATTTCGTCATATCTCAGAAACTATATGACCGATTCGCTTCATTGAGCTTAACATGGAATCGGGCAGCACTCAGTGATAAGAGAGTAGTTCACCCATGTGGTTCACAATGGACTGAATAGTCTAAGTGAGCCTGATACATCGGGCTGCCACCTAACCTAAGTCGTGTTTTTTGATGGAATATCGAATTTTATTCCAAAATGAGTGCAAGCAAATCAAAACATACAAAAATACCAAATGCCATAAAATAAATACACCAAAGAAAATATACTTTCATCGGGAACGAAATTTTAGACAAACGAAATTCCCCTTCTTATAAAGTATTTTTTTTGTAGAGCAGATAAACTCGAATTTTTGATAAATGATTCAACGATAGTCTGTAAACTATTTTATTTGCTTTTAAAGAAATTTTTATAGCGTCAAAAGAACATCTTGGTTGTCTGAAATTTCGTTCCTCAGAAAAGAAAACTCTTCTTTCAGTGTAGGGCAAAAGTTTACAAGAAATCGCTGAGAATGTGTGTAGACCTCGATCTTCAGTACAATATGTAATTCAAAAATACAAAAGTAATGGATCCCTAGAAGTTGCGCCAGGAAGAGGGCGACCTAAAATCATAGATCAACGATTGGGTAGAAAGATCGAACGAATGGTGAAGAATGATCCAAAAACAAGTGCGGTGCAAATCGCAGAAAACATGGAAAATCATGAAAACATTACTATTAGTTCCCAAATTATTCGGAATTTTCTCCATAACCACGAATATATGGCCTGTGTACCCCGCAAGAAACCCTTCATTTCACAGAACGTGAAGCTACGTTTAGAATATGCCCTGAAATATGTTAATAAGCCAGACGACTTATTTACAGACGAGAGTAAATTTAATATTTTCGAGTCGGAGAGCAGACGATTTGTGTGACGGAAACAAATACAACGCTTCAGTCAAAAAATTTAAAAGCAACTGTGAAGCATGGTGGTGGCTGTGTTATGGTATGGGGAGCGATGGCGGCAGGAGGTACAAGAAATCTTACATTTATTGAAACCACAATGAACAAACTTCAATATTTAAATATTTTAGAAGGAAACTTAAGAGCAAGTTCTACGAAATTGGGTATAGAAGAAGAGTTTCTTTATGACAATGATCCAAAGCACACTGCTATGATTGTAAGAGAATGGTTACGGAACAATGTGAAAGAAGTGATTCCTCATCCTCCTCAGAGTCCAGATTAACCCCATAGAACATCTATGGGGAGTTTTAGATAAAAAAATTCGACAACGTACAATAACAAATAAGCAAATGTTGAAGGATATCATCCTAGAGGAATGGAGAAATATTGAAGCAGAGACTACAAGTACACTAGATAGGGTCACGGCATAAAGGAAAAAAAAAGTTGATGCGGTCACCCCCGAGTTTTGTAGCATATTCAAAGACAATTTCAGAACACCAAAACTTTTTTCCGTGCACCCTACGACCCCCGAAATACAATTTATTGTGCTGTGTCGTGATTTGAAGTCCGATCGAAAAGAAACGCATATCGTTGTTCGTGGTTGATTAGGGGCTATATTTCGTGCATTGGTCATTTTTGACTCCGACGTCAAATTTGATTTTTAATTTTTATACCCTCCACCATAGGATGGGGGTATATTAACTTTGTCATTCCGTTTGTAACACATCGAAATATTGCTCTAAGACCCCATAAAGTATATATATTCTGGGTCGTGGTGAAATTCTGAGTCGATCTAAGCATGTCCGTCCGTCCGTCCGTCTGTGGAAATCACGCTAACTTCCGAACGAAACTAGCTATCGACTTGAAACTTGGCACAAGTAGTTGTTATTGATGTAGGTCGGATGGTATTGAAAATGGGCCATATCGGCCCACGTTTACGTATAGCCCCCATATAAACCGATCCCCAAATTTGGCTTGCGGAGCCTTCCGGAGCAGCAAAATTCATCCGATCCGGTTGAAATTTGGTACGTGGTCTAAGTATACGGTCTCTAACAACCATGCCAAAATTGGTCCATATCGGTCCATAATTATATATAGCCCCCATATAAACCGATCCCCAGATTTGACCTCCGGAGCCTCTTGGAGGGGCAAAATTCATCCGATCCGGTTGAAATTTGGTACCTGATGTTAGTATACGGTCTCTATCAACCATGCAAAAAGTGGTCCATATCGGTCCATAAATATATATAGCTCCCATATAAACCGATCCCCAGATTTGACCTCCGGAGCCTCTTGGATGAGCAAAATTCATCCGATCCAATTGAAATTTAGTACGTGGTGTTAGTATATGGTCTCTAACAACCATGCAAAAATTGGTCCATATCGGTCCATAATTATATATAGCTCCCATATAAACCGATCCCCAGATTTGACTTCCGGAGCCTCTTGGAGGAGCAAAAGTCATCCGATGCGGTTGAAATTTGGTACATTTCGTTAGTATATGGCCTCTAACAGCCATGTAAAAATTGTCAAATTTTATTACTATAGAAAGTTTTGTCAAAATTTCATTTCTATAGAAAGTTTTGTAAAAAGTTTATTTCTATAGCAATGTTTGTCAACATTTTATTTCCATAGAAAATTTTGTCAAAATTTTATTTCTATAGAAAATTTTGTAAAAAATTTATTTCTGTAGAAAATTTTGTCAACATTTTATTTCTATAGACAATTTTGTCAACATTTTATTTCTATAGAACATTTTGTCAACATTTTATTTCTATAGAAAATTTTGTCAACATTTTATTTTTATAGAAAATTTTGTCAAAATTTTATTGCTATAGAAAATTTTGTCAACATTTTACTTCCATAGAAAATGTTGTCAACATTTTATTTCTATAGAAAATTTTGTCAAGTTTTTATTTCTATAGAAAATTTTGTCAAAATTTTATTTCTATAGAAAATTTTGTCAAACTGAATTATATACGTATTTAATCGGCCTTTTTTTTTTGTTTAATATATACCCCTTATGGTCTAACTTACAATTTAGAAGACAGTGTTAAAAAGTTTTACGATACCTTGCCATCGGCAAGTGTTATCGCAACCCAAGTAATTCGATTGTGGATGACAGCCTTTAGTAGAAGTTCCTACGCAATCCATGGTGGAGGGTACATAAGATTCGGCCTGGCCGAACTTACGGCCGTATATACTTGTTTTATTTCGCTTCGTATACCCCTATGATGCCCATTTCTTATAACCATTATAAAGATCTTAACAAAATATGAAACTTTTGCTTTTGAAGTATTTACTTATATTCATAAACAAAAAAGGTACAGAGATTTTAAAAAGTCAATAGGTCACCCTACACACCACCAAATAGTTTTTGCTGTGTTGTCATGATGTCCGATCGAAACCATATGCACATCGTTATTCACATCTACAAAATTAATTTATAAGGCATTTAGAACACAAAACCTGTTTATCTGTAAATTTCTAACGGTACCTTTGTATACATACTCGTTGTTTGCACTACGGCATTTTCTGCGTTATGCAAAGTGCATGTGTTTTTGCTAGTACAATTTGAGAGCCTACTGTTTTAAAATTCTAACAATCACTTTCGCTACGAAAAAGCTATGAAACTTGACACAAGTAGTTGCATTTTATCGGTCCATAATATATCCCCCATATAAATCGATCCCCAGATTTGATTTCCGAAGCTTCTTGGAGGTGCAAATTTCATCCAATACGATTGAAGTTTGGTACGTGATGTCAATATATGGCCTCTAACAATGTATGACGTAGACTGTAGCTAAACATTTAAATCATTTTATACTAATATACATCGTGTCTCTTGATATTGGCTGCATTCACCTTTATCCTTCTTTCCATATTTATGTGTTTCGTCACACAACCACGAGATCATTAACCTTATCGCATACGTAACTTTATTGTCACTCATTTCTATTGCATTCCTATACACGAAATATTTTTATAATTAAGAAAAAAAAAAAAAACTTCAAGAACAATAACACGGAAATGTGCTACTCTATTCCCACGCTGTGGAAGAATCACGGAATTCCACCCCAAAATATGTTTAGAACTTGTGAAATATTAAATAACATTCAAACGAAAAGCTTTCCATTTGTCCTATAAGGCTTTCAAGTGGACAGGTTGGTAGTTTGGTAGCTTTGTTTATAGAACATATGTTGCCAACAATAAAGTTCAGGATATTGAAAAATCCATGGTAAGGAAAGGACGTGTGGCACAAAAAGACTATCAGCCAAACTTTGTAGGGGTAATGGTTGCCAAGGACAACGATAACTCGATATACAAACGAGGAAAATACCAGTACAGAAAAAAATTCTTGAAGGAAAACAGAAAGAAAACCTATGGAAAATTTAAGCAAATTGTAAATAAACATCAAATTGGCGTAACAAGGAAACCATATCGACTAGGGGTTTAAAGGAATTTCAATTTTGCTTAGTTATATCAACAAGGTTCAGTCTTGCTTAAGGCTTCCAACATAGTAAAGGTATTTAGAGAATAAATAAAAAAAAAAATTGTGTGTGACAAAATTGTGATGTGTGAGAGAAAAAAAATGGAAAAGGCAAAGATAATTATATGGCATTAAAATAGAAAAAAGCCAATGAACTCTTTGAGATAGTTGAAGATAAAAAACTATGGACATTTATTTGTGAAATATTGGAATTTGTTAATGAAAAATTGTTTTTTTTTTTTGTAGTTATGATTACGGGTTCGGAAGGCCGACAAAATCATACGCTATTGGATATTAAGAAACAACAATGGGCCAAAGAAAAAGGTGAGTCGTCCATTGGATTTTGTGAAGTCCTAAATTAAATTAAATTAAATTAAATTAAATTAAATTAAATTAAATTAAATTAAATTAAATTAAATTAAATTAAATTAAATTAAATTAAATTAAATTAAATTAAATTAAATTAAATTAAATTAAATTAAATTAAATTAAATTAAATTAAATTAAATTAAATTAAATTAAATTAAATTAAATTAAATTAAATTAAATTAAATTAAATTAAATTAAATTAAATTAAATTAAATTAAATTAAATTAAATTAAATTAAATTAAATTAAATTAAATTAAATTAAATTAAATTAAATTAAATTAAATTAAATTAAATTAAATTAAATTAAATTAAATTAAATTAAATTAAATTAAATTAAATTAAATTAAATTAAATTAAATTAAATTAAATTAAATTAAATTAAATTAAATTAAATTAAATTAAATTAAATTAAATTAAATTAAATTAAATTAAATTAAATTAAATTAAATTAAATTAAATTAAATTAAATTAAATTAAATTAAATTAAATTAAATTAAATTAAATTAAATTAAATTAAATTAAATTAAATTAAATTAAATTAAATTAAATTAAATTAAATTAAATTAAATTAAATTAAATTAAATTAAATTAAATTAAATTAAATTAAATTAAATTAAATTAAATTAAATTAAATTAAATTAAATTAAATTAAATTAAATTAAATTAAATTAAATTAAATTAAATTAAATTAAATTAAATTAAATTAAATTAAATTAAATTAAATTAAATTAAATTAAATTAAATTAAATTAAATTAAATTAAATTAAATTAAATTAAATTAAATTAAATTAAATTAAATTAAATTAAATTAAATTAAATTAAATTAAATTAAATTAAATTAAATTAAATTAAATTAAATTAAATTAAATTAAATTAAATTAAATTAAATTAAATTAAATTAAATTAAATTAAATTAAATTAAATTAAATTAAATTAAATTAAATTAAATTAAATTAAATTAAATTAAATTAAATTAAATTAAATTAAATTAAATTAAATTAAATTAAATTAAATTAAATTAAATTAAATTAAATTAAATTAAATTAAATTAAATTAAATTAAATTAAATTAAATTAAATTAAATTAAATTAAATTAAATTAAATTAAATTAAATTAAATTAAATTAAATTAAATTAAATTAAATTAAATTAAATTAAATTAAATTAAATTAAATTAAATTAAATTAAATTAAATTAAATTAAATTAAATTAAATTAAATTAAATTAAATTAAATTAAATTAAATTAAATTAAATTAAATTAAATTAAATTAAATTAAATTAAATTAAATTAAATTAAATTAAATTAAATTAAATTAAATTAAATTAAATTAAATTAAATTAAATTAAATTAAATTAAATTAAATTAAATTAAATTAAATTAAATTAAATTAAATTAAATTAAATTAAATTAAATTAAATTAAATTAAATTAAATTAAATTAAATTAAATTAAATTAAATTAAATTAAATTAAATTAAATTAAATTAAATTAAATTAAATTAAATTAAATTAAATTAAATTAAATTAAATTAAATTAAATTAAATTAAATTAAATTAAATTAAATTAAATTAAATTAAATTAAATTAAATTAAATTAAATTAAATTAAATTAAATTAAATTAAATTAAATTAAATTAAATTAAATTAAATTAAATTAAATTAAATTAAATTAAATTAAATTAAATTAAATTAAATTAAATTAAATTAAATTAAATTAAATTAAATTAAATTAAATTAAATTAAATTAAATTAAATTAAATTAAATTAAATTAAATTAAATTAAATTAAATTAAATTAAATTAAATTAAATTAAATTAAATTAAATTAAATTAAATTAAATTAAATTAAATTAAATTAAATTAAATTAAATTAAATTAAATTAAATTAAATTAAATTAAATTAAATTAAATTAAATTAAATTAAATTAAATTAAATTAAATTAAATTAATTAAATTAAATTAAATTAAATTAAATTAAATTAAATTAAATTAAATTAAATTAAATTAAATTAAATTAAATTAAATTAAATTAAATTAAATTAAATTAAATTAAATTAAATTAAATTAAATTAAATTAAATTAAATTAAATTAAATTAAATTAAATTAAATTAAATTAAATTAAATTAAATTAAATTAAATTAAATTAAATTAAATTAAATTAAATTAAATTAAATTAAATTAAATTAAATTAAATTAAATTAAATTAAATTAAATTAAATTAAATTAAATTAAATTAAATTAAATTAAATTAAATTAAATTAAATTAAATAAATTAAAATTAAATTAAATTAAATTAAATTAAATTAAATTAAATTAAATTAAATTAAATTAAATTAAATTAAATTAAATTAAATTAAATTAAATTAAATTAAATTAAATTAAATTAAATTAAATTAAATTAAATTAAATTAAATTAAATTAAATTAAATTAAATTAAATTAAATTAAATTAAATTAAATTAAATTAAATTAAATTAAATTAAATTAAATTAAATTAAATTAAATTAAATTAAATTAAATTAAATTAAATTAAATTAATTAAATTAAATTAAATTAAATTAAATTAAATTAAATTAAATTAAATTAAATTAAATTAAATTAAATTAAATTAAATTAAATTAAATTAAATTAAATTAAATTAAATTAAATTAAATTAAATTAAATTAAATTAAATTAAATTAAATTAAATTAAATTAAATTAAATTAAATTAAATTAAATTAAATTAAATTAAATTAAATTAAATTAAATTAAATTAAATTAAATTAAATTAAATTAAATTAAATTAAATTAAATTAAATTAAATTAAATTAAATTAAATTAAATTAAATTAAATTAAATTAAATTAAATTAAATTAAATTAAATTAAATTAAATTAAATTAAATTAAATTAAATTAAATTAAATTAAATTAAATTAAATTAAATTAAATTAAATTAAATTAAATTAAATTAAATTAAATTAAATTAAATTAAATAAATTAAATTAAATTAAATTAAATTAAATTAAATTAAATTAAATTAAATTAAATTAAATTAAATTAAATTAAATTAAATTAAATTAAATTAAATTAAATTAAATTAAATTAAATTAAATTAAATTAAATTAAATTAAATTAAATTAAATTAAATTAAATTAAATTAAATTAAATTAAATTAAATTAAATTAAATTAAATTAAATTAAATTAAATTAAATTAAATTAAATTAAATAAATTAAATTAAATTAAATTAAATTAAATTAAATTAAATTAAATTAAATTAAATTAAATTAAATTAAATTAAATTAAATTAAATTAAATTAAATTAAATTAAATTAAATTAAATTAAATTAAATTAAATTAAATTAAATTAAATTAAATTAAATTAAATTAAATTAAATTAAATTAAATTAAATTAAATTAAATTAAATTAAATTAAATTAAATTAAATTAAATTAAATTAAATTAAATTAAATTAAATTAAATTAAATTAAATTAAATAAATTAAATTAAATTAAATTAAATTAAATTAAATTAAATTAAATTAAATTAAATTAAATTAAATTAAATTAAATTAAATTAAATTAAATTAAATTAAATTAAATTAAATTAAATTAAATTAAATTAAATTAAATTAAATTAAATTAAATTAAATTAAATTAAATTAAATTAAATTAAATTAAATTAAATTAAATTAAATTAAATTAAATTAAATTAAATTAAATTAAATTAAATTAAATTAAATTAAATTAAATTAAATTAAATTAAATTAAATTAAATTAAATTAAATTAAATTAAATTAAATTAAATTAAATTAAATTAAATTAAATTAAATTAAATTAAATTAAATTAAATTAAATTAAATTAAATTAAATTAAATTAAATTAAATTAAATTAAATTAAATTAAATTAAATTAAATTAAATTAAATTAAATTAAATTAAATTAAATTAAATTAAATTAAATTAAATTAAATTAAATTAAATTAAATTAAATTAAATTAAATTAAATTAAATTAAATTAAATTAAATTAAATTAAATTAAATTAAATTAAATTAAATTAAATTAAATTAAATTAAATTAAATTAAATTAAATTAAATTAAATTAAATTAAATTAAATTAAATTAAATTAAATTAAATTAAATTAAATTAAATTAAATTAAATTAAATTAAATTAAATTAAATTAAATTAAATTAAATTAAATTAAATTAAATTAAATTAAATTAAATTAAATTAAATTAAATTAAATTAAATTAAATTAAATTAAATTAAATTAAATTAAATTAAATTAAATTAAATTAAATTAAATTAAATTAAATTAAATTAAATTAAATTAAATTAAATTAAATTAAATTAAATTAAATTAAATTAAATTAAATTAAATTAAATTAAATTAAATTAAATTAAATTAAATTAAATTAAATTAAATTAAATTAAATTAAATTAAATTAAATTAAATTAAATTAAATTAAATTAAATTAAATTAAATTAAATTAAATTAAATTAAATTAAATTAAATTAAATTAAATTAAATTAAATTAAATTAAATTAAATTAAATTAAATTAAATTAAATTAAATTAAATTAAATTAAATTAAATTAAATTAAATTAAATTAAATTAAATTAAATTAAATTAAATTAAATTAAATTAAATTAAATTAAATTAAATTAAATTAAATTAAATTAAATTAAATTAAATTAAATTAAATTAAATTAAATTAAATTAAATTAAATTAAATTAAATTAAATTAAATTAAATTAAATTAAATTAAATTAAATTAAATTAAATTAAATTAAATTAAATTAAATTAAATTAAATTAAATTAAATTAAATTAAATTAAATTAAATTAAATTAAATTAAATCAAATTAATATTTTCAGAGGAAATTGCCAAATTGGATGAAATGTTCTCTTCCGTCCAATCATCATCATCAACACATCATCATCATCATCAGAAAATCGAACGCACTTCCATACGCACCTTCTATTCCAATTTGGATCTGAGCCAAACCACTCGCAAGAATTCACGACAACATTTATATCATCAACAACAACAGCAACTATCTCCCCAATCTGATATTTTGTCACCCCCCTTTGAGGATAATATGCAGCAGGCCTTAGTTCCCCGTAGTCAGACTTTGAAACCCCATAATAAGACACGAGGCAATAGCCATGACTATATGAACAACTATATAGGCGAAGATGATGATGTGGGTAATGAAGCCGATTTCGAGGATATAGGTGAAGCCTATATGCCTTTACGAAGAGGTAGCAATTATCACTCCAATGGACGCCCGGTTCTTCTCAATCAAAGAAACAATAGCACAAGTCAAATGGGTCAAATACCTGGTCATCGGAAATATGCCTATGTGGAATTGGTTCCGAATACCTTGCAAACAGCCAAAGGACGTATGCAGCAGACTCAGACTCGTGTGCGTAGTCCTAGTTTACCCGTAATACGTCACAGAGACTATGTGCCCTATCATCAAGGCAATAAAGCTCCTATGCAAAAGAACTCCATAAATAGTCACACTAATACCCAACTTGTTAATGTGGATTGTGGCAGTAACCAGCAGCAACACCATATACCTCCACAACAACTACAGCAACAGACACAGGCACATTTGAAACTTCGACTAAACAAACCCCCCAAACAACAAATGCCAATGGCCCACCATCAACAACATCAACTGCCTCCCAATGGTTGCCAAGAGGAAGACACCTCGGGATATTTGAGTGATTCCCCCAAAAATATTCATACCCCTAATATTTGGTTCAATGATGGTGCTAGTCAAGTGGAAAGTATAACCAGTGCTGCCGAAAGTAGTAGCCTTATGCAAGGACATACGGCTACCAGTGATATGGAATTTTCAACACGCAGGTCTAAGAGATCAATAATAAATCAACAACAACAGCAGCAACAATATATACAGCAACAACAACAACATCAGCAGCAACAACAACAACTTTTATTGATGAAGGCAGTGAAAGGTCAACAAACGCAAAATGAGGAACATGTTTTAAACAAAACCTATATAGTCAAACGTAGAGGTTCCCAACAACATTTGGTAGAGTATGATGACGATGGCCTCGATATGCAGCCTAATGTTAAGGCTTATCAAGGAGGGTGAGTATCACAACGAAAACTCACCAATATGAAACAAAATATGGCCTTCCCCCTTCATAGGAAGACGAATATTTGCCATTTACCATGCCACATCACAAAAAGATATTGGCTTCAGTTTATTTTCTCTTATCAATTTAAAGCCAATATGAAATGAAAATATCTTGAAAGAGTGGTGAAAATTAAGCTATCAAAAATATTGTTAGTTTGGTTAAAGTGGCAGGCCGATTTATTTCAAGTTCACTTAGACTATTTAGTCCATTGTGATATCACATTAACTTAAAATATCTATTACACATAGGTATTTGGAGTTTTTACCGTTGAACCTACCCGATTATTTCCTTCTGTTGAACCAACATGATTGTTTTAAAAACATTAGTTTAAATTAACATTTGCTCGGTCCGCCAAAAATCTAAACTATATGCCCCTATTCGCCTACGCCTTACACAAAATGTAGGACACTTACCGCATCATGCAGTATACTTGACGGCAATAGTTTTTGCAAATTCGCCTATAAGGCAGCGACCTGTTTGCGGATATCAGGAGTGATATCTGACGTCTTGAAAACGCTAGCAAATCTTGTGTGTGGTTTTAACATTCAACCCTCCACCATAGGGTGGGGGTATATTATGTTAACTTTGTCATTCCGTTTGTAACACATCGAAATATTGCACTAAGACCCCATAAAGTATATATATTCTGGGTCGTGGTTAAATTCTGAGTCGATCTGAGCATGTCCATCCGTCTGTTGAAATCACACTAACTTCCGAACGAAACAAACTATCGACTTGAAACTTGGCATAAGTAGTTGTTATTGATGTAGGTCGGATGGTATTGCAAATGGGCTATATCGGTCAACTTTTACGTATAGCCTCCATATAAACGGCAACCAAATTTGGCTTGCGGGGACTCTAAGAGAAGCAAATTTCATCCGATCTGGCTGAAATTTGGTACATGGTGTCAGCATATGATCTCTAATAACCATGCAAAAATTAGTCCACATCGGTCAATAATTATATATAGCCCCCATATAAACCGATCCCCAGATTAGACCTCCGGCCCTTGGAAGAGCAAAATCCATCCGATTCGGTTGAAATTTGGTACGTGATGTTAGTATATATTATCCAACAACCATGCAGGAATTGGTTCATATCAGTCCATAATCATATATAGCCCCATATAAACCGATCCCCAGATTTGACCTCCGGTGCTTTTTGGAGAAGCAAATTTCATCCGATCTGGTTGAAATTTGGTACGTGGTGGTAGTATATGATATTTAATAGCCAAGTCAAAAGTGGTCCATATCAGTCCATAAAAATATATAGCCCCCATATGATTATGGAGGATCGAATTTCATCTGAGTAAGTTGAAATTTGGTACATTGTGCTAGTATATGGCCGTTAACAACCATGCCTAACTAGGTCCAAATCGGTCTATAGTCATATTTAGCCCTCAGATAAATCGATCCCCAATCACACAAAAATTGGTCCATATCAAGTTGATAATTGTATATAGCCCCCATATAAGCGACCCCCATATTTCAATTCTGGCTCTCTACCAAGTATGGACTAACTCACAATTTAGAAAACGATGTTAAGAAGTTTTAAGATACCACAACCCAAGTAATTCGATTGTGGATGACGGTCTTTCGTAGAAGTTTCTACGCAATCCATGGTGGAGGGTACATAAGATTCGACCTGGCCGAACTTACGGCCGTATATACTTGTTAATATTAAATTAATTAAACTCATCGTAATAAGTACTTATTACAAATTTCAAGTGTGGTGGTACAATAAGCCACTAAGCAACGAAATCCATAGTCATCCACTGAGCTGCTAACTTCAGGGCCTTTAGAAATAAAATGTTGACTAAATTTTATATAAAAATACAATTTTGACAAAATTTTCGATAGAAATAAAATTTTGACAAAATTTTCTATAGAAATGGAATTTTGATAAAATTTTCATAGAAAAAAATAAGATTTTGGCAAAAAATTTTATAGAAATAAAATTTTGACAAAATTTTGTATAGAAATAAAATATTAACAAAATTTTCTATAGAAATAAAATATTGACAACATTTTCTATAGAAATAAAATTTTGACAAAATTTTCAATAGAAATAAAACTTTGACAAAATGTTCCATAGAAATAAAATTTTGACAAAATTTTCTATAGAAATAAATTTTTGCAAATTATTTTTGGTAGATTATTTTTAACTCGAGTGGCAACCGTTTGTGCCACGCAGTTGCCACTGAACGGACGTGTGTTTCATTATCGGATTAAATAAGCTTACCGTACTAAGTACTTATTTCGAAAAATTCAAAGCCATCAACCGGGCTGCTAACTGGGCTGAAGTTTGGAAAGGAGCTGCTCTAGAAAGACATACCGGCTAGACCTAGGGCACATACACCCTACCCTACTGACCCTGAATTTATTTTAAATAGGCTGAAACAATGCAATCCAGATCTTCCAACCGCTGATTGGAATGTTGGCCACTTGGATGATGTGTATGGGCCTAGACGGCTTGCGATGTTTATATTGAACATTCAGTCTTTGTCACACCAAGCAAGTTCCAGGGCCATGTATGTTATGCTATGGCTTTTAGTATATCCAAATGAAGGTAAACAAAAGCTATCAGTCAAAGAATTCCGAAATCGACAAGCCTCTGTCTGAATCAGAAATGAGCAGATCTTGCGAAGTTAAGGGAGATACCAAAAATGCAGACGGACACCGTATGCTTAAAACTCATCAAAGTCGAACCGAGGGTTATTGTGAGATCTGTGAAGAGGGCAGATTTTTATTGCAGGTTGGCTATCTGAGTATATATTAACATTCGTTGGAACATTACTTCTCAATCAATTCGCTACATCTTTTTTGTTTTGCTAATATTTCGGCTTGAAAAATACTACTACTACTGAAAAATACTAAAAAAATTCTCGAAAATTTTTCCAATTAAAATTTTAATTGAATTCTAAAAAATATTCAATTAAGAATTTAATTGATTCAACAAATTTTTTAATTGAAACAAACATCAATCACACAAATTAATAGTATCAATTAATTGTTTAATTGACTGCAAATTAATTGTCATTGTAATATCATTTATTATCATTTCTGTTATTGAAGACATTTCAATTAAAAATTAATTAGATCAATTAATTTCGTGGTTGATTCAGAAAAAAATTGTGTGTGTGCACCGCGCCACACTGTTGGGAATTATAGTTTCAAACTTTTTGTTGAAAAGTGGCTTTGTCAGAGAGTAATCCACTACGTTAGGCAGATTTGACATTGTTTTCAGCACCAAACTGTGTCCATGCCTTTTTTCCGACCACAGTGAGTTAGTTAGTGCAATGCGGTTTCAGTAGTAAACATGTTGTCGTTTCGAGAGGAATCTTGCATCGATGCTAGTTCCAAGATAGATATCTATCGACCTCTCCAGAGTCTTATGAAGAAATTAGGATAAGCTGTCTGGTCGGAAATCATTCGCACTTGAGTGAATGGAATTTCCCGCGTTAGGTATCAAACCGATTTCTGTTTTCCTTGACTTTCCTGGAAAATATTGTAAGTTAATACATGCTTTATATATCGCCGATAAGGGTCACTGCATGTAACTCCGCCAGAGTTATTCGATCAGGTCCGAGGGATTTGAAAGGTCCAGAACCATTTAATGCCCATTTGATTCTAGATTCCGATACAATTTCCTCAATAGAAAATGACGGTTGAGCCTCTATGGTACTGACAGAAGATGGTTCAGCCGTCTGATTTCCAGGAAAATTTATGCTCAATATTACTTACATCGTCTCCTCACTGGACGTTGTGAAAAAATTCCCTAATGAGTGGAGGAGATGTTGGGCTATGAGCGTCTTCGCTAGTGGCAAAAATAGCGAATTTATTCTAGAATTAATTGGGCAGGGAGCTCCCATGGTGCAATGGTTAGCATGTCAGATTTCCATACATAAGGTCATGGGTTCAATCCCAGTTTCGACCAAAGACCGAAAAGTTATTCAGCCTTGGATTATCGCTTCTCAGTAATGTTGGTGACATTTCTGATTGATCTAGGATTTGTTGACTTATTCTTAGAGTAGTTTGCGATGCCAGTTATTTCCACTGTAAAGTAAGGCTTTATAGCGACACTTATTCTCAATTTGTAGTTATTTTCAGTCCACTTTCAAATCTATTTCTCCTTCTTACAGATACTATGTGACAACAACAACACCAATGAGTAATATAAGCCGTGACTTATCAACATCGAATACCTATCAGATTCATCACACCGATGAATCGGAAATCTATCAGCACACTCAAGAAGAACGGGAACGAGCAAAATGGAGCTACAACCAAGCCCAAGAAATGCATAACAAGCATGCCCAGCAACAATGTGGTCCAGGTTGGCTAAGTCGAGGATTACACGATCTCAAAGACAGTGAAGACGATACACAGTCTATACTCTCCTCCTCGTGCTATTTGCGTGGTCAAAATGCTCCCATCGAACCACATGTTATGGCTGAACGATTAGACAAAAAACGTAAAGCTGCCGAATATCACGAAGCAATCAAACAACAGCTGCTGGAACGGGAAACCCAAAGGCGTTGGGAAATCGAAAGACATCGCCAAGAAGAGCAGGCCGAAGAGGAGAGAGTACGAAAACAAAAACAAATCGAACAAGAACGTTTGGAGATGGAACTTCGCCAGCAAAAAGAAAGAGAGGAAACGCAAAAACGGAAAGAGGAAGCAATGTTGGAGGCCATAGCTAAAGCAGAAATAGCAGCTAAAATTGAAAAGCAAAAGAAGAAAAATAAACTAAAGGGCTCCGTAGATGAAGTGGATGAAAGTTCGCCGGTGGAATCAGTGAAGCTGCATGAGAATAGGACTCCTCGTCAAGAAGATAAAAACAAGGAAGTATTAAAAGTAGAGTCTATAGAAAAAGAGGAAGAGCAGGAGCCTGTGCGTTCTGAAACTCCTTTGCCGCGACCTGATGTCCAACCAAATCCAACCCAGCAACAACCAGCGGAAGAGGAAGAGAAAGTTCTTATTGGGACTCCTATTAATTTGAGAAGAGCCTTCACCAAACCCATACAACAACCACCAGCCTCCATGGAATTCAAAAAAGAAGAGCCGAAGCCTGCTGAAAATGTAGTGATAATGCAACCAGCTACTCTTATACCACTGCCGGTGACTACGGATATTTATGGACTACAAAATGCCATAGGAAATCTTCAAATAGCCACATATCTTATGCAACAACAACTCAAACCACAAACGGCTAATACGGATACGGATTTCTCCAAGACTACAGGAGGGGCTTTCACACAGAGAACCGATACTTCGATATGTACGGAAGAAGGATACCAACCGCCGGAGTTGGTCAACGATACAGACAGAATTCAGTCCAGTGTGAGAAATGAGGGAACTAAATCTTCAGCAGACAATGATGAATTGGAGGAAGAGAAAAATAAGTTGGCTCTAATTCCTCTAAAAACCAAAATCCAGACAGACATTGAAGATATGTCGTCTCCAATAGATCTTCATCAGCAAGATGAAGGAGCAGAAACAAAAATCTCACAGGATGTAGAAACTCAAACAGAATTACCATTGAACTGTGATCTTTGCTTGTTCCATGATAATTTCTATAAGGTTTTATTGAAAAGGGAAGTCTCTACAACTACCACGACCCAGACTTCAAAAACAAATAAGCCAGCCAAAGAAACGGGAAAGGATCAAGAGACAACTACAACAACAACTACTACTACAACTACAACATTTAAAGCCAAATCCAAAGATAAAGATAAGAAACGCCATGGCAAGGAAGGTCAAAATAAAATGGACGAAAGACCTAAATGGGGAGTCAATAGACCTGTGGTGCAATATGTCAAGGCCAGTGATAGGGATCCCTTTTGTTTACGCAACAAAAAGAAGCATTGTAATACTTCTTTGCCTAAACCCTCACGATCTCAATCGGTAGACTCTCGCTTGGATTGTAATACAAGTGGCCAAGGAGATCATAACAATAACAACAACAAAGCAAATGAAGAAGTCAGTCCAGGGGATCGTGAAAGTTCTGCAGAGAAAGAAGGTTTTATGCTCAAAGCCCGTAATGTGTGTACGGAAATTTTACCCATTAAAACAGATGAGAAGGGTAGAATATTTCTGAATTTCCGTGAAGCCAGTGCCATAATGAACGAAGACGAAATAAAGGAGAAATTAAGGCAAAAATATTTTAATTTTGGTCGGATTTTACCCAGGCGTAGTTGGGCTTCGGCTACCCATAATGGCGGTGGTATGAATTATAATGTGCAGCGGGTGGGCGATATTAATGGCGATTAAAGAATACCTGTTTTTTGGCAGCAAAAATCTAAACAAAAAAAGAATAACTTATAATAAAATAAATTAATTACCCAATTGCATTTGTCTTGGCCAAATTCTACCCTGACAACCAAAACAATTTTTTTTGATGATATCGTCGTATTTTCGAAATGATACGATAATGCAAAGTCAAAAATGTATTAAGAATTTTTTGTAGCTTAATTTGTAATAAAAAGAGAAACGAAAACCAAGAGATGTCATTTTCGTTTACATTTTCACTACTATGTGATTTTGGACCATACGAATGGTACTTAGCTTAAAAAGAAAAAAAAAAAAACAACAAGTATATACGGCCGAATCTTATGTACCCTCCACCATGGATTGCGTAGAAACTTCTACGAAAGACTGTCATCCACAATCGAATTACTCGGGTTGTGGTATCTTAAAACTTCTTAACATCGTTTTCTAAATTGTTAGTCCATACGTGGTATATATTAGACAAAACAGTTATATATTAGGTAAGTCTACAAATAATTACGAATCGATATGGAAATGGAAATATGGGGGTCGCTTATATGGGGGCTATATAGAATTGTGAACTTGATGTGGACCAATTTTTGAGTGATTGGGGATCGATTTATCTGAGGGCTATATATAACTATAGACCGATATGGACCTAGTTAGGCATGGTTGTTAACGGCCATATACCAGCACAATGTACCAAATTTCAACTCGGATGAAAGTTGCTCCTCCAAGAGGCTCCAAAAACAAATCTCGGGATCAGTTTATATGGGGCCTATATATGATTATGGACTGATATGGACCACTTTTGGCATGGTTGTTAAATATCATATAGTACCACCACGTACCAAATTTCAACCAGTTCGGATGAATTTTACTTCTCCAAAAGGCACCGGGGGTCAAATCTGGGGATCGGTTTATATGGGGCTATATATAATTATGGACTGATATGAACCAATTCCAGCATGGTTGGTGGATATATTTAATATACTAACATTACGTATCAAATTTCAACCGTCTCGGATGAATTTTGCTGTTCCAAAGGGCTCCGGAGGTCAAATCTGGGAATCGGTTTATATGGGGCCTATATATAATTATTGACCGATTTCGACCAATTTTTGCATGGGTATTTGAGGCCATATATTAACACCACGTACCAAATATCAAATAAATCAGATGAACTTTGGTCTTTCAAGAGGCTCCGGAAGTCAAATCTGGTGATCGGTTTATATGGGGGCTATATATAATTATCGACCGATGTGGACCAATTTTTGCATGGTCATTAGAGACCATATTCTAACACTACATACCAAATTTCAGCCGGATCGGATGCAATTTGCTTCTCTTAGAGGCTCCGCAAGCCAAATCGGGGGATCGGTTTATATGGGGGCTATATAATTATGGATCGATGTGGACCAATTTGTGCATGATTGTTAGAGACCATATACTAACACTATGTACCAAATTTCAACCGGATCGGAAAAAAGTGGACCGATATGGCCCATTTGCAATACCATCCGACCTACATCAATAACAACTACTTGTGTGTATTTCGTTCGGAAGTTAGCGTGATTTCAACAGACGGACGGATAGACGGACATGCTCAGATCGACTCAGAATTTCACCACGACCCAGAATATATATACTTTATGGGGTCTTAGAGCAATATTTCGATGTGTTACATACGGAATGACAAAGTTAATATACCCCCATCCCATGGTGGAGGGTATAAAATAGAAACAGCAACAAACCTTTTGGAAATGTGACATTTAATTTTTATCATAGCCTCCTTTAAAAGGTCATAACATACACTTGGCCCAACGGTTCTTAAACCATTTAACTGGTTCCTATAAGCGTTTTCTTGAGGTTTCCGTGGTGGGGCGATTTTTTTTTATTTAGGTGTATAACTAAAAAGAAAGACGAACGGGATCAACTCAGGAAATGATAGTGAATGGGGCAGCAGGTCGTAGCCCAATTTGACCGTATCGAAGAGGGAGATGGAATCCTGTGAAAATGAGAAAAAGCAACCACATGTTGGATACCATTTTATCGTTTTACTCTAGGTAATCCAAATCTGGTGGATCAATGTATAAAACAGCGTTTTATCGGAGCCTGCAAAATAGACGCGACTGCTTTTAGTTTAGAACCAAAAGAGGAAAAGAAGAAGAGATAGTGGATGGGACACCAGTTTTCAGTCCAATTTGACTGCATCAAAGAGGGATGAGGAAGCCTATGAAAACGAGCGAAACCAAACCCAAGAAAAATTGTGGAGTAAAGTGGAGGAGTGAGCCTATGTTAAAGAGAAACCCCATTTCCAAGTTGGGTTCTCAGTATACTACAGGTAATCCGCAGGTAATCCACTACAGGTAATCCACAGTATTGCGATCTGCTAACTGACAGCTCCATCGTAAAGTTTGAAATTTTTATCTGCCGTACAGTCCTGACTTGGAACCGAATTACTTCCTTTTATTCCAGTACATAAATAATGAGAAGCTCTTCATATTCTATGACGACGACACTTTTCTTACCCAACAATATACCAAACTATATGTTGCACATCGAAACAGGTCCCCTAGTTTATTTACGGAAACCCTAAAATTACATTTTACCTATTGCTTAGTACTAAGTTCGTTTCTGCGAAAAACGAATATCTTCATCTATCTCCGTATAAAGGATCTCAAACCCAGGGATGTTATCTTATTTATGCGAAATAGTATGCCTGCCCATTTTTTCGTGCGAAAAATCCAGGGATGTATAAATATGTGCTTTAAAATGCTCAAAACAAAGATTTCGCATTTATTCCGCACTAACGTTTTTTATATGGAGTATAACAGTTTTTCGTGCGAAAATATGATCTTAGTACTACGCGTATATTAGGAAAGTTCTGACAATGCCTAGTACAAGATTACCCAATTCTGGGCTGAAAGTTGGCGGTTGAAAGTTAGCTTTCAGAATGCACGTTTTGGAGATACCTCAATTAGAGTGGCCAAAGAGCAAAATTATATAAATTTTGACGGGAAATTTTTCGGAAAACAAGAAAGCTATTTTCTTCGATTAATACAGTGTAACCTCTCAAATTTGGTTACTCTGCAAACCTGATACCTCTCAAAAGTGGAAACCTTCCAAATATGAACGCTGTATTTGTTTTTGTTCTGTAATCGCGAAATATAAAAGGCAACCCTCGTAGCATGTCCGTGAGGCAAATAAAGAGTCATTTCATATGGAAACCTTCCAAATGTGAACAAAACCTAAAATGCCGTGAATGTCCTCTTCTGGGAGGTTTCACTGTATTTGTTTTTCTTCTCTAATCGCGAAAGGCAACCCTCGTAGCATGTCCGTCAGGCAAACAATGAGTCATTTCAGCCGTTTCAGCCGTGTTTTATATTCCTTTTATTTGTATCTTCAGTAAAATTCGTGACATTTCGAATGTTTATATGTGGTTTCGCATATGGTGTCGTTCATATTATGCTATATAAATGATGTCCCATGAACTATGCTCCTCTTTCAGGCTCCAGATGTGAGGTATACACTCATTAAAATTCAGCCAACGAAAAATTTGCATTGATATAACGAAACGAAATAGTACGAAACGTTACGTTGATTAACAGAAAATTTGTCATAATAACAAAAAATTTCATTGTATCAACGATTTTTATACCCTCCACCATAGGATGGGGGTATATTAACTTTGTCATTCCGTTTGTAACACATCGAAATATTGCTCTAAGACCCCATAAAGTATATATATTATGGGTCGTGGTGAAATTCTGAGTCAATCTGAGCATGTCGGTCCGTCCGTCCGTCTGTTGAAATCACGCTAACTTCTGAACGAAACAAGCTATCGACTTGAAACTTGGCACAAGTAGTTGCTATTGATGCAGGTCGGATGGTATTGCAAATGGGCCATATCGGTCCACTTTTACGTATAGCCCCCATATAAACGGACCCCCAAATTTGGTTTGCGATTGCTCTAAGAAAATCAATTTTCATCCGATCCAGCTGAAATTTGGTACATGGTGTTAGTATATGGTCTCTAGCAACCATTGGTCTAGCAAAATTGGTCCACATCGGTCCATAATTATATATAGCCCCCATATAAACCGATCTCCAGATTTGACCTCCGGAGCCTCTTGGAGTAGCAAAATTCATCCGATCCGTATGAAATTTGCAACGTGGTGTTAGTATAAGGCCGCTAATAACCATGCCAAAATTGGTTCATATCGGTCTATAGTTATATATAGCCGATCCCCAATCACACAAAAATTGGCCCATATCGATTCATAATCATGGTTGCCACTTGAGCCAAAAATAATCTACCAAAATTTTATTTTTATAGAAAACATTGTCAAAATGTTATTTCTATAGAAAATTTTGTCTAAATTTTATTTCTATAGAAAATTTTGTCAAAATTTTATTTCTATAGAAAATTTAGTCAAACTTTAATTTCTATAGAAAATTTTGTCAAAATTTTATTTCTATAGAAAATTTTTCCAAATTTTATCTCTATAGAAAATTTTTCCAAATTTTATTTCTATAGAAAATTTTTTTCAAATTTTATTTCTATAGAAAATTTTTTCCAAATTTTATTTCTATAGAAAATTTTTTTCCAAATTTTACTTCTATAGAAAATGTTGTCAAAATTTTATTTTGTCAAAATTGTATTTCTATAGAAACTTTAAACTTAATTTTATACGTATTTAATCGGCCTTTTTTAGTTTAATATATACCACGTATGGACTATGTAGTATATATTACGGTGTTAGGTTTCTGACGCCTAGTGTTGCCAGTATTTTTCTGGCTCTTGTCCGCTTTAATCCCCAAAAATCCCCAATTTAAATTAAAATTCCCCACAAAAAATCCCCAATAAATTTTTGGCAAGTTTTTATGAAAAATAAAAAATAACGAAATAGGCTCTGTTGTCGAAAATTAGTAACAATTTAAAAATTAACAAGTAAGGAAAGTCTAAAGTCGGGTGGGCCGACTATATTATCCCCTGCACCACTTTGTAAATCAACATTTTCGATACTATATCAAATCCGTCAAATGTGTTGAGTGCTATATATAAAGGTTTTTGTCCCAAATACATACATTTAAATCTGACTTCATCTGAACAAAATTTATAATCTATAGACTTAAAATTTTAGTCGGCTAATGCCTTGGAATGGTACACTATGTTAGTAAAAAACAAGTAAGTAAAGTCTAAAGTCGGGCGGGGCCGACTATATTATACCCTGCACCACTTTGTAGATCTAAATTTTCGATACCATATCACATCCGTCAAATGTGTTGGGTGCTATATATAAAGGTTTGTCCCAAATACATACATTTAAATATCACTCGATTTGGACAGAATTTGATAGACTTTTACAAAATCTATAGACTCAAAAATAAGTTGGCTAATGCACTAGGGTGGAACACAATTTTAGTAAAAAAAAATATGGGAAACATTTAAATCTGAAGCAATTTTAAGGAAACTTCGCAGAAGTTTATTTATGATTTGTCTCTCGATATATATGTATTAGAAGTTTAGGAAAATTAGAGTCAGTTTTACAACTTTTCGACTAAGCAGTGGCGATTTAAAAAGGAAAATGTTGGTATTTTGACCATTTTTGTCGAAATCAGAAAAACATATATATGGGAGATATATCTAAATCTGAACCGATGTCAACCAAATTTGGCACGCATAGCTACAATGCTAATTCTACTCCCTGTGCAAAATTTCAACTAAATCGGAGTTAAAAATTGGCCTCTATGGTCATATGAGTGTAAATCGGGCGAAAGCTATATATGGGAGTTATATCTAAATCTGAACCGATTTCAACCAAATTTGGCACGCACACATCGGAGTTAAAAATTGACCTCTATGGTCATATGAGTGTAAATCGGTCGAAAGCTATATATGGGAGTTATATCTAAATCTGAACCGATTTCAACCAAATTTGGCACGCATAGCTATAATGCTAATTCTACTCCCTATGCAAAATTTCATCTAAATCGGAGCAAAAAATTGGCCTCTGTGGGCAAATGAGTGTAAATCGGGCGAAAGCTATATATGGGAGCTATATCTAAATCTGAACCGATTTGGCTGATATTTTGCAAGTTTTTCGAGACTCATAAAATATTCGGATGTACGGAATTTGAGGAAGATGGGTTGATAGACACGCCAATTATGACCACATCGGTGAAAAATATATATGGCAGCTATATCTAAATCTGAACCAAAATCAATAGGGATCGTCTTTGAGCCGAAACAGGACCCTATACCAAATTTTAGGATAATCGGACTAAAACTGCGAGCTGTACTTTGCACACAAAAATACACCAACAGACAGACAGACAGACGGACAGACAGACAGACAAACAGACGGACATCGCTAAATCGACTCAGAATTTAATTCTAAGACGATCGGTATACTAAACGATGGGTCTCAGACTTTTCCTTCTTGACGTTACATACAAATGCACAAACTTATTATACCCTGTACCACAGTAGTGGTGAAGGGTATAAATATGGGAAACATTTTAATCTGAACCAATTTTGAGGCAACTTCGCAAAAGTGTATTTATGATTTATCGTATACACCCTCAAAAAAAATCGCTTCTTTAACATATGTTCCAAACATATTTTGCAGGAAGCACATATATTATTGGATACTGCCGAAACATTAATACGTTTGTTTTATGTGAGCATATTATATGTTTGGAAGCATTTTGAGTCCAAAAATAGTATATGCTTGGAAGAATTCCTCAAAGAATATTGTGCTCATTCCCTCACATAATTTTCACTTCCACGATATTTTTAGGTTCTTCGAATCTTTTTCTGTAAACAAATATACTGTTTTTTTTCAAATGTCTATTCTCTTGGTTCCGAATGTCTATTCTCTTTATTCCGAATACTCATTCTAATATTCAAATTAAATAATATTTAGACTTAAGTATATTAAGTTTTTGGCCTTATCATGAAACAGTTTTCCGAAGCAACATACCAGCGGTTTCACAGAAGTTGCTCTCATTTCATTCTCTCGATGTGTTATGTTGATATCTTTTTATTCAACCCTCCCGGTTTCCATCTATATTTCTTTCTATATACTAACTCTCTCTCTCTCTCTGTCGCTCTCTGAATAAAGTATCACAACATACATATGTTTACTCGAAATTTGTAAATGTATATATGTTTACATTCACACATACTATTTTTATGAAACATTCATGCCCCAAACATAATATATTCTAACATATTAACATATGTGTCCCAAACATTTTGTGTTAGTTTAGGAACATTACATGTTTGCACTTAAATATATTGTGTTTAAAAATTGTGCCCGAAACACATTTTGTTTATATCGGAACATATGAAAAACATATTTTTCTAACAGTGTAGATATGTATTAGAAAAGAAGGAAAATTTGAGTCACTTTTACAAGTTTTCGACTTAGCAGTGGCGATTTTATAAGAAAAATGTGGGTATTTTTGTCATTTTTGCCCAAATCGGAAAATCATATATATGGAAGCTATATAGAAATCTTAACCGATTTCAACCAAATTTGACATGCATACTTAGTATTTTAATTCTATTCCCTGTGCAAAATTTCACGTAAATCGGACTACAACTTTGAACTCTGTGGTCATATGACGGAAAATCGGGCGAAAGATACATATAGGAGCTAAATCTAAATCTGAACCGATTTCAATAAAATTTAGCACACTTGACTACACTACTAATTGTACTCCTAGTGCAAAATTTCAGCCAAATTGGGCTAAAACTCTGCTGACATATAAGTCTATATCGGCCGAAAGATGTATATAAGAGCTATCTCTCAATCTGAACCGATTTCAATCAAATTTGGCACACCTGACTATAGTACTTATTGTTCTCCTGGTGCAAAATTCCAAGCAAATCAGGGTACATACTGCTGAAGCCAATATGTCGATCCTTTACAAATGGAATGGCAAACCCAGCAAAAAAAATTTGGAAGTTCTTCCAAAGGCACAACTTTAAAAGCACTTCCAAAAGATGCACTCCCAATGATGTTTTTTGTTGTAACTACCCAGGAAGTTCTTTAAATTCAATTTTTTATAACTTGGTTTTTTCATACTTTTAATGGGTAATTTTAACTTTTTTTGTTTCAAATAGGTTAAAAACAGAATAAGAATTCATAAAATGGTACAAATCATTTAAATTTTGTCAAAAAAAAAATGCTAAATCCAATCTGAAAAAAATTGTGAATTTTTGAAAATATCTGAGGTCAAACGTTTCCGACAAGCGTTAGATTCCGTTAAAAATTATAAAAAATTATAAAAATTATTTATTTGACAAAATATCACAAAATTTTTTAATTTACTTCCAAAAGATTGAATTCGTATCACACCTAAAGAAGTGATGCAAATTCAGTGCAACGGCTGTTGAAATGGAGGACTTCCATCCTATGACAAACCCATGTCAAATTCATCGCTTCTGCGTCAATTTTGCACCACTTCCGGATCCAAAAAGAATATTTTCATTACTTTTTTGGCGACGCTTTTTTTGCTGGGAAGTTATTATACCCCCCATTCTATGGTGGAGAGTATAAAAATTTTCTTTGACTTTAAATTTAAATCAAAATCACGGAAATTTGATTTTAGCAAAACTTTTATGAGAATGTACAATAAAACCCTTGCAACAGGCGGTGAGCCTAAGTATTTATTGGGTCACCCATGTGTTTGTATGATCTCAATTAATTTCGAACATTGTGCTTGGATAACCATTTACTTTATGTTTCATATTAAAGTCATAGAAAGTCACTTTTCTTCTTATTAAATATTTCAATATCGAAATTTTAAGGTTCTATAATCGTTGATATATCATTTGCAAATAAAGATTTGTGAGCAATTAAAAGACCTGAGCTTAACTATAATTGATTTTCCCAAATATAATTATATGGTAAAATTTTTGAATTTTTCTCTTTCAATTACTAACAAGCTCTTTTGATGATATCTCTTTTTGATTATCGTTCAAAACCCCATTCACATGACATTGGCTTTGTTGGTCGCCAAACAATGCCTAGAATTTTCAATTGTAGAAATAAGATTTTTGTTTAGAGTTTTTTTTTCTTTAACATTAAATTAATAATATGATTGTTATTGTCACCTCCAAAGTGAACAATGAAACTAGAACACATGTGGGAATATTTTTGTCGTTACACGCCAACGATGGGTACTAAGTACTTCATCTATGCATCTAATCACCAGGTAAAAATCACTTCATTATTCTTAGCCCCCCGCCATTCTGAGTTCATAGACCGTAAGTGTTTCTTTGATTTTTGAATTATCCACTTTTGCCGCCACTATCGTCGCCTTTGTTTTTAGATTAATTTAAGTTAAGGTTTTTTGTGTGTGCCACCATAGTCTAAGGTCAGCTTTATTATGTTGCATTGAACTTGTTGCATGTAAGATTGTTACATTGTTGCACAATACCTTGAAAATTGTGGAGCTTGATTATTTTCTTTGGGCCGTTTTTTTTGTAGTTTTCTTGTGTTTTCAAATCATAAGAAAAATATTTCATTGGAAACCTAAGCTAAACCCATGCTGAGTTTTGGTAATTTACTTCAAACTTATTTTAGTTGAAATATCGTCAGAGGTTAGCTAAAGGATAAGCGATAATGGCTTTAGGTGTCATCTGACATATTTAGTTATACATCATATGGCACGTAGGGGCCATCCAAATTTGATTTACGTCTCTACACTAAAAAAAAAATGTTTTGATGCAAATATTTTAAATTTCCTCCTAACGATCTTGAGCAAAAGATAAAGATTTGTTAAAATTAAGAAATTTTTTAGGAAGCTACACAGAAAAAAATTTCCATAGTTAAACTAACGCTAAATTTAAATTATTTTTATTAGAAAAAAAAATTATTTGCTAGAAGTTACATTTTATTATCTTTTCTAAAATTTTCCACAACTTAATGATATTTTATTTTTTTTTAAGTATGCCTCAAAAATTTTATGAACCAAATGTGGGTATAAAGTTCAATGACCGTACACATAACTTCAATATGAACTAAAGCAAAAGAAGATTTTCGTACGATTCCCAAAAATAGTAAAAATGAACTACTGTATGGTTAAAATGGTCATGATTTGGCGCCAATGATTTTCTTCCTTACTTTTAGTTAAGTTTTTCTTCTATGCGAGGATGTAATTTCGTGAACTGCAGTTAAATAGTACAAAGGAGCATTAAATTTTCCTGGTTTTAACAACGCTTTGTGGAAATCTCAAAATATGGAGTAAAATTTAGTTCAATTTTCGTGCGAGGTAGTTCATTCTTCCTATAAACCAATTTACTTTTTTTCGGTGTATCTAGCTTTAACTTTAAACACTATTAAAATTTTATTTTTATAGAAAATTTTCTTAAAAATTTATTTTTGTAGAAAATTTTCTTAAATTTTTATATCTATAGAAAATTTTCTCAAAATTTTATTTCTATAGAAATTTTTTGGCAACATTTTATTTTTATAGATTTTTATACCACTTCACCACTACTGTGGTACAGGGTATAATAAGTTTGTGCATTTGTATGTAACGCCAAGAAGGAAAAGTCTGGGACCCATCGTTTAGTATACCAATCGTCTTAGAACTAAATTCTGAGTCGATTTAGCGATGCCCGTCCGTCCGTCCGTCCATCTGTCTGTATATTTAATTTTGTGTGCAAAGTACAGCTCGCAGATTAAGTTCGATCGTCCTCACATTTGGCACAGAGTTTAACATTGGCTCAAAGACAATCACTGTTGACTTTGGAAAAAATCGGTTCAGATTTAGATATAGCTGCCATATATATTTATCACCGATCCGGTCATAATTGACGTATTTATCGACATATTTTCTCAAAATTTCGGCCATTTTGGGGCTTTCGTAAGATGTGCAAAATATCAGCCAAATCGGTTCAGATTTAGATATAGCTCCCATATATATGTTTCGTCGGATTTGAACTTATATGGCCTCAAAAGCCAGAGTTTTGCCCTGATTCGCTTCAGATTTTGCACAAGGAGTACATTTAATAGTATCATTAAGTGTATCAAATTTCGTTGAAATCGATTCAGATTTAGATATAGCTCCCATATATATTTTTTGTCCGATTTTCACTTATATGGCCTCAAAAGCCAGAGTTTTGTGCACAAGAAGTACGTTTAATAGAACTGTTAATTGTGCTAAATTTGGTTGAAATCGGTTCAGATTTAGATATAGCTCCCATATATACCTTTCGTCCGATTTCGTCTAATATGGCCTCAAAAGCCAGAGTTTTGTCCTGATTTGCTTAAAATTTTGCACAAGGAGTACGTTTAATAGTATAATTCATTGTGCTAAATTTGGTTAAAATCAGTTCAGATTTAGATATAGCTCCCATATATATCTTTCGCCCGATTTAGACTCATATGGCCTCAAAAGCAAGAGGTTTGCCATGATTTGCTTCAAATTTTGCACAAGGAGTACGTACGAGTAGTATCGTTAAGCGTGCTAATTTTGGTTGAATAGCTCCCATATATATCTTTCGGCCGATTTACACCCATATGACCACGGAGGCCAAAATTATTCTCCCATTTATGTTTTTGCTGAGATTTTATTCTAACTATGATTGTCAATTTGGTCAAAATCGGTTCATATTTAGATATAGCTCCCATAAATATGTACGCCAGAGTAAGGCAAATATGGTAGAATGTTTCATATATTAGACCCATTTTCAATGGGAGTTTCCTCCAATTGATTCCATAGTTTCCACATAGAATACATTTAATATGCTATTTAAGTGTGTCATCTTGATCTAATATGGCTAAAATACCCACCTTTTACACAAAATTCTGCGATGATTTCCCCATATCGTAGTCATATCCTACACACTGTAATGCCAAACTTTCCACAGAATGGTAGAATTTTCAATAAACTTCCGAATTGTGGAAATATCGTCCGAATATATGACAACCCACAATTGACCACATATCTTGGCGAGATTTAACCAATATCCTTGTAAATTCGCCACTGCTGAGTAGCAAAAATTGTAAATATTATTCAAATTGTCCTATATCTCGAATACATATGTATCGCCCTATAAATCATAAATGCTATTTTGTACAATTGCATCAAAATTGCTCTAGGTTTATATTTCCCATATTTATTTTTACTAACATTGTGTTTCATCCCAGGGTATTAGCCGATTTAATTTTTAATTCTAGCGATTTTGTAGAAGTAAAAAAAATTGTCTCCAAATCTTTTCAGATATACATCCGATATGGTAACACAAATTTTGGTCTACATAATGGTTAAGGGTATAATATAGTCGGCCCCGCCCGACTTTAGACTTTACTTGCTTGTTTTTTTTTTTTTTTTTATATATATATATATATATATATATATATATATATATATATATATATATATATATATATATATATATATATATATATATATATATATATATATATATATATATATATATATATATATATATATATATATATATATATATATATATATATATATATATATATATATATATATATATATATATATATATATATATATATATAAACCGAACCCCAGATTTGACCAGCGTAGACTCCGGAGGAGCACATTTCATCCGAACCGGTTAATTTCCTCCGAACAATGTATGGTCTATAACAGCCACGTAAATATTGGTCCATATTTTCTATATAAGTATATATAACCCAATTTCCAGATTTGGAAGAGCAAATTTCCTCCCAGCCTATGTCATGTAACAACGATGCAAAAACTGGTGCATAATTATATATAGCCCCCATATAAACCGATCCCCACATTTGATCTCCAGAGTTACCTGGAGATGCATATTTCATCCCATCTGTTTAAGATTTAGTACGTGATGTCAGTATATAGCCTCTAACATCCTTGTAAGAATTGGTCCATATAGGTCCATAATTACCCAGCAAAAAAAATTGGAAGTCCTTCCAAAGGCACAACGTTAAAAGCACTTCCAGGAAATGCACTCCCAATGATGTTCTTTATTTTAACTACCCAGGAAGTTCTTTTCATTAAATTTTTTATAACTTGTTTTTTTTCATACTTTTAATGGGTAATTTTAACTATTTTTGTTTCAAAGAGGTTAAAAACAGAGTAAGAATTCATAAAATGGTACAAATCATTTAAATTTTGTCTAAAAAAATGCTAAATCCAATCTGAAAAAATCGTGAATTTTTGAAAATATTTGAGGTCACACGTTTCCGACAAGCTGTAGAATCCATTAAAAATTATAAAAATTGTTTATTTGACAAAATATCACCGAATTTTTTAATTTACATCCAAAACATTGAGTTCGCATAACACCTAAAGAAGTGATGCAAATTCAGTGCAACGGCTGTTGAAATGGAGGACTTCCGTCCTATGACAAGCCCATGTTAAATTCATCGCTTCTGCGTCAAATTTGCACCACTTCCGGATCCAAAAAAAAAAACATTTTTATTACTTTTTTTGGTGACGCTTTTTTTGCTGGGTATATATTACCCCCCTATAAACCGACCTCCAAATTTCACTTCTGGCTCTCTAATTACCACGCCAAAATCAGTTCATATCGGTTCGTACACTGAAAGAAGAATTTTCTTTTCCGAGGAACGAAATTTTAGACAAACATAGTTTTCTTTTGGTGCTAAAAAAGTTTTCTTTAAAAGCAAATAAAAAATTTCAGAGACAATAGTAGAATCATTTATCTCAAATTCGGGTTTATTTGCTCTAAAAGAAAATATTTTATAAGAGAGGGGAATTTCGTTTGTCTAACATTTCCTTCCGGAGGAATGTATTTTTTCTTCGGGTGTAGTTATTTACACTCTCATATATATATATACCGGTCAAAAATTGAAGTGACTTATATTGTCCATGTGGACAATTTTGAAGTCAATGTTAAGAGTTCTAAGACACCTTGCCATCTTTAAGTGTACCCAAACCCAAATAATTGGATTGTGGATGATAGTTTCTACGCAACCCACGGTGAGTAGTGTACATAAAACTTGACCTGGCCGAACATATTTGTTTATATTTAATCCAAAGATTCAGTTAAATTATAGAGTATATATCTTAAAGATCGATATACTAAAATGAACCTTTAAATAAGCACTGTATCTTTTAAGATACAACCAGAAAAAAAATGTTATGTTTTAAAGTTTTGACCGAATTCTACGAAATCAAATTCGTTGGATTTAAAACATCATAAACTAAACTCGAAAATCAAATTTTGCTCGAAAATTCAAAAACCGTCAAATATAACAAATAAAAAATATTTGCTAGAGATAGTAATGTTGGTAAAAAAAATCTTTGTAGAGTAAAAACATCTCTATGCTCTACTACTATCAAATTGGGTTGGGTTACTTGGGTTGTGGTATCTTAAATCGTTTTCTAAATTGTGAGTTAGTCCATACGTGGTATATATTAGACAAAAAAGGTATGTGTAGGTAAGTCTACAAATAATTACGAATCGATATGGACTTTTGCACGGTACATAGGGAGCCAGAATTGAAATATGGGGGTCGCTTATATGGGGGCTATATACAGTTATGAACTTGATATGGATCAATTTTTGTGTGATTGGGGATCGATTTATCTGAGGGCTATATAGAACTATAGATCGATATGGACCTAGTTAGTCATGGTTGTTAAAGGCCATATACTAGCACAATGTACCAAATTTCAACTGACTCAGATGAAATTTGCTCCTCCAAGAGGCTCCAAAAGCAAATCTCGGGATAGGGACTGATATGGACCACATTTGGCATGGTTGTTAAATATCATATGTCAAAAGGCATATATGGGGGTTATATATAATTATGGACTGATATGAACCAATTCCTGCATGGTTGTTGGATACCATATACTAACATCACGTACCAAATTTCAACCGAATCGGATGAATTTTGCTCTTCCAAGGGGCTCCGGAGGTCAAATCTGGGGATCGGTTTATATGGGGGCTATATATAATTATGGACCGATTTCGACCAATTTTTGCATGGGTGTTTGAGGCCATATATTAACACCACGTACCAAATATCAACTGAATCAGATGAATTTTGGTCTTCCAAAAGGCTCCGGAGGTCACATCTGGTGATCGGTTTATATGGGGGCTATACATAATTATGCACCGATGTGGACCAATTTTTGCATGGTCATTAGAGACCATATACTAACACCATGTACCAAATTTCAGCCGGATTGGATAAAATTTGCTTCTCTTAGAGGCTCCGCAAGCCAAATTGGGGAATCGGTTTATATGGGGGCTATATATAATTATTGACCGATGTGGGCCAATTTTTGCATAATTGTTAGAGACCATATACTAACACCATGTACCAAATTTCAGCCGGATCGGATGAAATTTTCTACTCTTAGAGGCTCCGCAAGCTAAATCGAGGGATCGGTTTATATGGGGGCTATATATAATTATGGACCGATGTAGACCAATTTTTGCAGGGTTGTTAAAGACTATATACTTACACCATGTACCAAATTTCAGCCAGATGGGATTAAATTTGCTTCTCTTAGAGGCTCCGCAAGCCAAATCTGGGGATCGGTTTATATGGGGGCTATATATAATTATGGACCGATGTGGGCCATTTTTTGCATAATTGTTAGAGACCATATACTAACACCATGTACCAAATTTCAGCCGGATCGGATGAAATTTGCTTCTCTTAGAGGATCCGCAAGCCAAATCGGGGGATCGGTTTATATGGGGGTTATATATAATTATTGACCGATGTGGGCCAATTTTTGAATGGTCAGCCGGATCGGATGAAATTTGCTTCTCTTAGAGGCTCCGCAAGCCAAATCTGGGGATCGGTTTATATGGGGGCTCTATATAATTATGGACCGATGTGGACCAATTTTTGCATGGTCATTAGAGACCATATACTAACACCATATACCAAATTTCAACCGGATCGGATGAAATTTGCTTCTCTTAGAGCAATCGCAAGCCAAATTTGGGGGTCCGTTTAAATGGGGGCTATACGTAAAAGTGGATCGATATGGCCCATTAGTAACACATTCGACCTACATCAATAATAACTATTTGTGCCAAGTTTCAAGTCGATAGCTTGTTTCGTTCGGAAGTTAGCGTGATTTCAACAGACGGACGGACGGACGGACATGCTCAGATCGACTCAGAATTTCACCACGACCCAGAATATTTATACTTTATGGGGTCTTAGTGCAATATTTCGATGTGTTACAAACGGAATGACAAAGTAAATATACCCCCCATCCTATGGTGGAGGGTATAAAAATTAAAATATAGTGTAATTTTGTGTTCTAAATTCTAGGTTACATATTCATTCATATGACGTCATTAAACTTTTTAAGATAATAAGAGGGTTTAGCATTATTTGTTATTACGAGTATTTATCTTTTATTTCCATAATCAATAAATTGTTAATTTTATTGGCTTAGTTTGACCTAAATTTTTCGCGCCAAATAAATGTCTTAATTACATATCATCTCATACTTGTCCACTTAGACCTAGAAAATAATAATAATTTGCATTTTGTTGGCAAGGTTATGAACGTACGCGAAGATAGAAATGAACCTAACCTAAATTAAATAGCAGCATATTTTCCTTCCTCAAACAAAAACATATGAACATGGCATTATCATGTGGTGGGGACATGGAAATATGTACACATGTCCTTTCACACATGAGAACGGAAATGTTAGGTTACGAGTAATGTTAGCATACCAAGCAACCCATAGCCTGGCTGGCAAATATAGTAAAACGAGTTTTTTTTTGGTTTTTGCTGCAACAATACTCTAGCCTAAAAATTAAACCTAAACAAATAAGGAAATAACACTTAAAAAAAATTTCATATATTAGCAGGAAAATGTCCTAAAGACTTTACTGGGTACACCCTCAAAAAAAAATCGCTTTTGTAACATATACCCCAAACACATTTTGCTTCAAACATATATATTTTCACGATGGGTCCAAACAAAATATTGTTTGTATTGTTCAAACATATTATGTTTCACCTTAGGGCATACACTGAAATTTTCTTTGTGTGGATATATTTTTAAGGCGCCAATGGTTGCTTCCATTATTTTACTTGCAGCATACTCTCTAGGTGTCTCTTTCTACATACATATATGTTTTTAGGCTATTTCTAAATTAATATATGTTTGCATCTAAGCATATTATATTTACAAACATTTTATGTACCAAACATAATATGTTCTAACATATTAACATATATGTCCCAAATATGTTATGCTAGTTTATGAACATTATATGCTTGCACTTAAAAATATTGTGTTAAAAAATGTGAGTTCCAAACATATAATTTTTACACCCAAACATAGGAAAAACACTTTTTTTCGTCCGTGTAGACAAACAAATCGGCCCCAGGCCATGGTAATTGCAAGAAGAGTCAGTACCATCTGACTCAGCATGCATCAAGCAAGAATGACTTAAAAGGACATTCCTCGGTTCATTTCTACAACGCATTGCCCCCAAAATCTACGAATCTCAATGCGTTGGACTTTTAAGCCTAGGGCATTTTGGAGATTAAGGCTGGAACTAGAAAATGCGAAAGTGCGGATCATCTCAAGATGACCATTTTTTTGCGGCCTGTGATGGCTTGTTAGCCGTTTGAAGGTAGCACAGGTAACCAATTCTACAATTTTATGTTATTTTCGAAATTTTTTTGTTGCATTATATATCATCCATACTGTGCAAGCAAAAAAAAAAATATTTTCATGAAAACGTTTCTGTCTTTAAATGCAAATAAATATTTG
Source organism: Haematobia irritans (assembly GCF_050003625.1). NCBI lineage: Eukaryota > Metazoa > Arthropoda > Insecta > Diptera > Muscidae > Haematobia > Haematobia irritans. The sequence goes on along the minus strand of NC_134400.1, from coordinate 36,641,039 downwards.
TTTATGGTAACCGCTGCATTGTTTGTCTCGACAAATGAAAATTTTGTTGTTTGCATATAATGTCACCAAGGATATTGTTTTCAGTGTATGGCTGTATATGATGTTATAGTTCTTCTTCGCTGCTAAACAAAAGCAATTTAGTTTGCGTGTTTGAAATGTTCATTTTATATTCATGGGAAACCCTTAAGCGATATTAGCGATTTTGTCATTATTCGAATGAATGAAAATAAATTAATTCAAATGCAAATACTAATCAAACAAACAAACAAAAAATGGTAAAAACACTCTCAGTGGTGGCAAGAGTAACTCGAATAGAGAACGATAACACTTGTTAGACGAAAAAACAATGACGTCGACCAGAATTTATGACTTGACAACAGAACCTATTTGGTTTTGTTTTTGTTTTTGTTATTATTTTTTTTTTTTGTAAACTTAAAGGACAGACAAAAGTATAATAAAATGTTGTCCGTTTAAAGGAAGAGTTTATGGAGATACGTATTTTTATATACTGCAAAGGTTGTTCAAGGTAAAAATGTATGTAAGTATGTTCTATGACATGGCTAAAATTTCGTTTTACAGAAAAGAAAGCTCTGTCAGAGCAGAAATAATGGAATTTCAATCAGCATATTAGACACTTGTTTGATGGGGTCCATAAAATTGAGGTACTTTGAAGTCAGTGGGCAACGACTAATATTAGCAAAAGTTGCACTATTGGTGAGCAAGACCCTGTATCATATACTGAAAAAAGAGATTTCTATTCTGAGGAATGACATTTTAGCCAAACAAAATTGTATTTTGACTTGGCTCTAAACAATAAAATAAATAAAACAAGTCAGGAAAGTCTAAAGTCGGGCGGGGCCGAATATATTATACCCTTCACCACTTTGTAAGTCCACATTTTCGATACCATATCAAATCCGTTGGATGGTATTTGAATTCATACACATATATTCTGTATATCTGAGCAGATCTGTACAGAGTTCTACAATACTTATAGAATTTTCATTTAAGTCGGCTAATGCGCTGAGGTGGAACACAATGTTAGTAAAAAACAAGTAAGGAAAGTCTAAAGTCGGGCGGGGCCGACTATATTATACCCTGCACCACTTTGTAGATCTAAATTTTCGATACCATATCACATCCGTCAAATGTGTTGGGCGCTATATGTTATATAAAGGTTTGTCCCAAATACATACATCATCTCAACTACTTTAAATTTGCTGGGAGCTGTATAAAGGTTTGCGTTTCCAGATACATATACTTTTAATGGAGACAATTTTTTGTATTTCTAAAAAATCTCTAGAATTAAAATTTAAATCGGATAATGCCCTGGGATGAAACACAATGTTAGTAAAAAACAAGTAAGGAAAGTCTAAAGTCGGGCGGGGCCGACTATATCACATCCGTCAAATGTGTTGGGGGCTATATATAAAGGTTTGTCCCAAATACATACATTTAAATATCACTCGATCTGGACAGAATTTGATAGACTTCTACAAATCTATAGACTCAAAATTTAAGTCGGCTAATGCACTAGGGTGGAACACAATATTAGTAAAAAATATGTGAAACATTTAAATCTGAAGCAATTTTAAGGAAACTTCGCAAAAGTTTATTTATGATTTATCGCTCGATATGTATGTATTAGAAGTTTAGGAAAATTAGAGTCAGTTTTACAACTTTTCGTTGGCATTTTGACCATTTTTGTCGAAATCAGAAAAACATATATATGGGAGCTATATCTAAATCTGAACCGATTTCAACCAAATTTGGCACGCATAGCAACAATGCCAATTCTACTCCCTGTGCAAAATTTCAACTAAATCGGAGTTAAAAATTGGCCTCTGTGGTCATATGAGTGTAAATCGGGCGAAAGCTATATATGGGAGATATATCCAAATCTGAACCGATTTCAACCAAATTTGGCACGCATAGCAACATTGCTAATTCTACTCCCTGTGCAAAATTTCAACTAAATCGGAGCAAAAAATTGGCCTCTGTGGTCATATGAGTGTAAATCGGGCGAAAGCTATATATGGGAGATATATCCAAAGCTGAACCGATTTCAACCAAATTTGGCACGCGAAGTTATAATGCTAATTCTACTCCCTGTGCAAAATTTCAACTAAATCGGAGTTAAAAATTTGCCTCTGTGGTCATATGAGTGTAAATCGGGCGAAAGCTATATATGGGAGATATATCCAAATCTGAACCGATTTCAACCAAATTTGGCACGCATAGTTACAATGCTAATTTTACTCCCTGTACAAAATTTCAACTAAATATATGGCAGCTATATCTAAATCTGAACTGATTTTTTCCAAAATCAATAGGGATCGTCTTTGAGCCGAAACAGGACCCTATACCAAATTTTAGGACAATCGGACTAAAACTGCGAGCTGTACTTTGCACACAAAAATACATCAACAGACAGACGGACAGACAGACAGACGGACATCGCTAAATCGACTCAGAATTTAATTCTAAGCCGATCCGTATACTAAAAGGTTGGTCTATCATTACTCCTTCTTGGCGTTACATACAAATGCACAAACTTATTATACCCTGTACCACAGTAGTGGTGAATGTTATAATAATAAATATGGGACATATGAAGTGCGAGAAATTTTAATGCAATTGTGCAAAAGAGTATTTATGATTTATCAGGCGATACATATGTTTTCGAATATAGGACAATTTTAGCAATATTTACAATTTTTGCAACTCATCAGTGGCGATTTTACAAGGATATTGGTTAGATCTCGCCTAGATATGTGGTCAAGTGTGGGTTGCGATATATTATTTGGTCAAGTCGGGTGACTTGGAGCCTTATTTAAAACTCAACCGTTCTGTGGAAATTCTGGCATTACAGTGTATAGGATATGACTAAGATATGGGGAAATCATCACAGAATTTTGTATAAAGTCAGAGAATTTTGGCCATATTTGTATAAACGGGAAAAACGAATATATGTAGGCTTTATCTAAATCTGAACCAAATTAGATCAAACTTGGCACCCTTAAATATCATATTAAATATATTCTCTGTGGAAACTATCCAGTCAATTGGAGGAAAATCCCATTGAAAATGGGTCTAAAATATGAAAAAATCTACCATATTTCCCCAACTCTGGTGTACGTATATATGGGAGCTATATATAATCTGAACCGATTTTGACTAAATTTGACATGCATAGTTAGAATAATAATTCTGCATTCTCTGCAAAATTTCACGTAAATAGGTGTATAACTTTGGCCCCCGTGGTCATATGAGTGTAAATCGGGCGAAAGATATATATGGGAGCTATATCTAAATCTGAACCGATTTCAACCAAATTTTGCACACTTACCGATACTATTAAACGTACTCCTTGTGCAAAATTTGAAGCAAGTCAGGACAAAACTCTGGCTTTTGAGACCATATAAGTCCAAATCGGACGAAAGATATATACGGGAGCTATATCTAAATCTGAACCGATTTTAACCAAATTTGGCACACATAACGACACCGTTAAACCTACCTCTCGTGTAAAATTTGAAGCAAGTCAGGGCAAAACTCTGGCTTTTGAGGTCGTGCAAATCGGACGAAAGATATATATGGGAGCTATATCTAAATATGAAAAGATTTCAATCAAATTTACCAAGCATTGGTAGAATGCCAACTGAGCAAAATTTCAGGAAAACTTTGGCCCCTGTTGCTATATGAGTCGAAATCGGACGAAAGATATATATGGGAGCTATATCTAAATCTGAACCGATTTGGATAGTATTTTGCGATTTTTTCGAGACTCATGAAATATTCGGATGTACGGAATTTGAAGAACTTCGGCTCATAAACACGTCAATTATAACCAGATCGGGGATAAATATATATGACAGCTATATCTAAATCTGAACCGATTTTTTCCAAAATCAATAGCGATCGTCTTTGTTCCCCAAAACGACCCTGTACCAAATTTGAGGACGATCGGACTTAAATTGCGAGCTGTACTTTGCGCACAAAATACATGAACAGACAGACGGACAGACAGACGGACAGACAGACAGACAGACAGACAGACGGACATCGCTATATCGACTGAGAATTTAATTCTAAGACGATCGGTATACTAAACGATGGGTCTCAGAATTTTCCTTCTTGGCGTTACATACAAATGCACAAACTTATTATACCCTGTAACAGTAGTGGTGAAGGGTATAAATATGGGAAACATTTAAATCTGAAGCAATTTTATGGAAACTTCGCAAAAGTTTATTTATGATTTATCGCGCGATATATATGTATTAGAAGTTTATGAATATTAGAGTCATTTTTACAACTTTTCGACTAAGCAGGGGCGATTTAACAAGGAAAATGTTGGCATTTTGACCAGAAAAACATATATATGGGAGCTATATCTAAATCTGAACCGATTTCAATCAAATTTGGCACACATGACTATACTACCTATTGTACTCCTTGCGCAAAATTTCAAGCTAATCGGGATAAAACTTTGGCTTCTGGGTCCATATAAACGCATATCGGGCGAAAGATATATATGGGAGCAATATCTAAATCTGAATCGATTTCAACCAAATTTGGCGCGCACAGCTACAATGCTAAATCTACTCCCTGTGCAAATTTTCAACCACATTGGGCCAAAACTCTGGCTTTTAGGACCATAATAGTCCATATCGGGCGAAAGATATATTTGGGAGCTATATCTATATCTGAAACGATTTCAATCAAATTTTGCACACTTGACTATACTACTAATTGTACTCCTAGTGCAAAATTTCAACCAAATTCCGCCAAAAATCTGGCTTCTGGGGCCATATAAGTCCATATCGGGCGAAAGATATATATGGGAGCTATATCTAAATCTGAACCGATTTCAATCAAGTTTTGCGCACTTGACTATACGACTAAGTGTTATGTTTGTAAAAAATTTCAAGCAAATCGATATAAAACTCTGGCTGCTGGGTCCATATTAGTCCATATCGGGCGAAAAATATATATGGGAGCTATATCTAAATCTGAACCGATTTCTTCGAAAATCAATAGGGTTCTATTCTGACCCAAATTAGGAACATGTGCCAAATTTGAAGGCGATTGGACTTAAATTGCGACCTAGACTTTGATCACAAAAATGTGTTCACAGACAGACGGACGGACGGACGGACAGACGGACATGGTTATGTCGACTCAGGGACCCACCCTGAGCATTATTGCCAAAGACACCATGTGTCTATCTCGTCTCCTTCTGGGTGTTGCAAACACATGCACTAACTTATAATACCCTGTTCCACAGTGTGGCGCAGGGTATAAATATGGGAAACATTTAACCCTTTCACTACCGATGTCCACTTAGAAGGACATTCGAAAAAGACACCAAAATCTATTTTCCCACTTAGTTTCGATTTATTTCTCGATGTTATTTTAAAGTAGAGGCTTCAATCTAAGTAAGCTATAAATATTTTCCATATTGGTGAGCACTAAAATACATTTTTATAAACTTCTTTAACAATAAACGAAAAATATGAAAATTTGAGACAATTCTTCTACTGTATTCCTCTAGTAAATTTATATTTATAAACTAAACTAGAGCTGATACTTTTTCGGGTTCTTTTTTGTATTTTTTCTCACACTTTGAAATATATTATAGACCAAATAGCGTTTCTTTTCGTAAGGCCATTTGGTCACAATTAAAGAATTAAATTTTCAGAACAAGCTCATATAGCTCTTGAAGTAATTGAGGTAGGATCTCAAAATGACAATTTTTGTTTTACATGCTGTTAGTACTAGTAAAAACAGAAGAAAAATTAAAGTTTTTAACATTAGGTTTATTTCGGTAGTGAAGGGGTTAAATCTGAAGTAATTTTAAGGAAACTTCGCAAAAGTTTATTTACGATTTATCGCTCGATGTATATGTATTAGAAGTTTAGGAAAATTAGAGTAATTTTTACAACTTTTCGACTAAGCAGTGGCTATTTTACAAGGAAAATTTTGGTATTTTGACCCTTTTTGTCGAAATCAGAAAAACATATATATGGGAGCTATATCTAAATCTGAACCGATTTCAACCAAATTTGGCATGCACAGCTACAATGCTAATTCTACTCCCTGTGCAAAACTTCAACTATATCGGAGCAACAAATTGGCCTCTGTGGTCTTATGAGTGTAAATCGGGCGAAAGCTATATATGGGAGCTATATCTAAATCTGTACCGATTTCAACCAAATTTTGCATGCATAGCTACAATGCTAATTCTACTCCCTGTGCAAAATTTCAATTAAATCGGAGTAAAAGATTGGCCACTGTAGTCATATGAGTGTAAATCGGGCGAACGATATATATGGGAGCTATATCTAAATCTGAAACGATTTCAATCAAATTTTGCACACTTGACTATACTACTAATTGTACTCCTAGTGCAATATTTCAAACAAATTCTGCCAAAAATCTGGCTTCTGGGGCCATATAAGTCCATATCGGGCGAAAGATATATATGGGAGCTATATCTAAATCTGAACCGATTTCAATAAAATTTGGCACACTTGACTATAGTACTAATTGTTCTTCTTGTGCAAAATTTAAAGCAAATTAGGGTAAAACTCTGCCTTCTGAGGCCATATAAGTGCATATCGGGCGAAAGATATATATGGGAGCTATATCTAAATCTGAACCGATTTCTTCCAAACTCAATAGGGTTCTATTCTCAGCCAAAACACATACTTGTGTCAAATTTGAAGTCGATTGGACTAAAACTGCGACCTAGACTTTGATTACAAAAATGTGTTCACGAACAGACGGACAGACGGACATGGCTATATTGACTCAGGAGCCCACCCTGAGCATTTTTGCCAATGACACCATGTGTCTATCTCTTCTCCTTCTGGGTGTTGCAAACATATGCACTAACTTATAATACCCTGTTCCAGAGTGTGGCGCACGGTATAAATATTTGAGACATTGTCGTAAATTGGGGTTTAGTTGCTCTTAAAAAACTTGTTTATCTAAATGATCTTTGGCTGGGTTTACAGGCCACATCATTTTATGAAAATCCCTTGATAATGAGATCACCCAAAAAATTTAAGGTTTTAAGAAATTAATTTACAATATTTTTGTGATCAAATAAGGCCTTGTTGGGACATTGTAAGGTCTGTGTAAACCTATGAAAATAAAGAACTTTATGACCTAAATACACAAAAATTTCGTTATACCAAATCCCGTACCCCATCAATTACTATTTTCTCAAATTTTAAAATGATATTAATGCCTAAAAATTCACAATGGGATTGCCGTTAATAATGCCCAGTTTAAGTGATCTTCCCACATTCCCAATATGCATTATCTAGTTGTCCGATTTTATCCCTAATTAAGAATTGTCACCAAATGGCACATAAAAATTAAATGTTAAACGCTTTGCATAGTTACCATAATACCAATTCACCATTTATTTTCATTTGGCATATTGACTTTTTAACCCTTTCCATGCCAATACTCATCAAATGATGATTGTTTTAATGCCTAGAAAGTTTCCATCTATGGTACAACAATGTAATCAAGCATAGGCGTCGATAAAGGAAGGATCTAATACCATATAGATAACAAATCAATTGAGAGGTCTTCGTGAAAAGTTCATATATGCTATCTATGGCAAACCTAAAGTACGGTCTATGATTTGGTCGTAAGTTCATATCCCTAAGATATCCTAGCTAATAATCTACGTCACTGCTCTAAGGCTCTATTACCGAGTACAAAGACATGCTATCATTTTGGAAAAAGAAGAAAAGAAAAATAGCAATCAAAAACTAATATTAAAAGGTGGTTTCACTTAAGCATTTGCCTCATTTGACGAAAAATAACAACTGCCTATGATCATAACCGAGGCAATGGCCATTCGGAAATAAGACGCGCTGCCAAAAACGTATGATCATCAAACCATAAAGATTTAAATGCCTACTACGATTCAAATTCGATGGCCAAGTTGCATAGTCTTCTTCAAAAATCTACAGCTACAGCTTGACACACAGATCATTCAGGACATAAGTGGTTTGGTGTGCTTGGAGGAATTCAGTGCTTGGATGGTCAGCAGGTTGTGCCTTCTAATAAACAAACAAATCTATGAAAGAAAATCAACTGCACATCATATGAATTCATAAGCAGCATAGAGAATATCATAGCAATGACTACGCCTCCTCCTGCTGCACTAAAATCTACAAGTGGCACTTCGTTTAGGGAAGTCCTTACAAAAAAAAAAATAGAAATGAGTTTTGAAAAAATTATTTAAAAAATGCTACATTGAGGTTTAATTAATGCCAGTTATGACAAAATTTCGTATTTTATCCTTCGCCTGAGGGTCATCGTAGAGCAATGCTTATCATGAAACCGGACAATGGGATCATGGGTTTTTAATACCAATTTTGGAAGTGCACCAAAATATGCACCACCACGGTTGCCACAGTTGATAGAGTTCTACAAAAAAATTAGTAGATTGTTTACTGTTTGGTAGATTGCTAAAATTCTTCATAAAATAAAATTTTGACAAAATTTTCTACAGAAACAAAAAATTTGACATAATTCTCTGTAGAAAAAAAAATTGATAAAAATTTTCTATAGAAATAAAATTTTGGCAATTTTTTTTTTTATAGAAATAAAATCTTGACAAAATTTTTAATAAAATAAATTTTTACAAAATTTTCTATAGAAATAAAATTTGGCAAAATTTTCTATAGAAATAAATTTTTACAAAATTTTTTATGGAAATATAGTTTTAAGAAATTTTCTATAGAAATAAAATTTTGACAAAATCTTCTACAGAAAAAAAAAATTAGAAAAAAAATGTATGGAAAAAACATTTTGACAAAATTTTCTATAGAAATAAAATTTTGACAAAATTTTCTAAAGACATAAAATTTTGATAAAATTTTCTAAAGACATAAAATTTTGACAAAATTTTCTAAAGGCATAAAATTTTGACAAAATTTTCTATAGAAATAAAATTTGGACTAAATTTTCTATAGAACATAAATTTTGCCCACAAAAAATGCTAAATCCATTCTAGGAAAATTATTATTTTTGTTAATTTTTGAAGTCAAACGGCTCACACAAGCGTTAGAATGCATTAAAAACCAACAAAAATTATAAGAATTGTTCATTTAGCAAAATAACACAAAATTTTTTATATTCACATCCAAATCACTGAATTCGGATGACGCATTAAAAAGTGATGCAAAATAATAAATAATAAAAACAAGTAAGTAAAGTAGAAGGTCGGGCGGGGCCGACTATATCATAACCTAAACCATCATTACAGAATTAGTAATCATAAGCATTTGTGGGGTAACATATAGGTCTGGGAGATAAACCGCAGTTGCATATTTAAGAAAATTAAGCGGTACATGTCTATGGGTGCTTTGTGTCAATCTGACTATAGCTCATAGTCAATGTTGCCAGGGAAAATGTTCGGTTTACCCTACAAGGACAAAAAAGTTCCCTAATTTCCCATACATCCCCAAACAATTTTCCCTACTATATTTTTCGTTAAATTTAAAAAATTTTACAAAACAAAAGTGGTTCTAAGTACTTTATTATCTTAAAACATGAATATGCAACGTACACGGATGAAAAAGACTATTTTTCATATGTTTGGCTATAAACATTATATGTTTGGAACACAAATTTTTAAACACAATATTTTTGAGTGCAAGCATATAATGTTCATAAACTAGCATAACATGTTTGGGACATATATGTTAATATGTTAGAACATATTATGTTTGGGACATAAAATGTTTGTAAATATAATATGCTTGGATGCAAACATATTTTAATTTAGAAATAGCCTATAAACATATATGTGTTTAGTAGCTTGGAGCGCTATTTAACAGGGAGCGATATTCAATTAAGTTGGTGGTTGTTGCTTGTTATTACAAAATTAACATTTTATTTTTCCTTGGGCAATTGATCAGCTACTTCTTTGATCCTTACAAACTGTGTGGTCCGCTGTTCGAATCCCCGTCCGGCAAAAGGTAAAATTAAAATAAAAACAAGTATATACGGCCGCAAGTTCGGCCAGGCCGAATCTTATGTACCCACCACCATGGATTGCGTAGAAACTTCTACGAAAGACTATCATCCACAATCGAATTACTTGGGTTGTGGTATCTTAAAACTTCTTAACATCGTTTTCTAAATTGTGATTTAGTCCATACATGGTATATATTAGACAAAAAAGTTATGTATAGTTAAGTCTACAAATAATTACGAATCGATATGGACTTTTTGTACGTAGAGAGCCAGAATTGAAATATGGGGGTCGCTTATATGGGGGCTATATACAATTATGAACTTGATATGGACCAATTTTTGTGTGATTGGGGATCGATTTATCTGAGGGCCATATATAACTATAGACCGATATGGACCTAGTTGAGCATGGTTTTTAACGACCATATACTAGCACAATGTACCAAATTTCAACTCACTCGGATGAAATTTGCTCCTCCAAGAGGTTCCAAAACGAAATCTCGGGATCGGTTTATATGGAGCTATCTACGATTATGGACTAATATGGACCACTTTTGGCATGGTTGTTAAATATCATATACTACATATAACTCACTCGGATGAAATTTGCTCCTCCAAGAGGTTCCAAAACGAAATCTCGGGATCGGTTTATATGGAGCTATCTACGATTATGGACTAATATGGACCACTTTTGGCATGGTTGTTAAATATCATATACTACCACCACGTACCAAATTTCAAGCAGATCGGATGAATTTTGCTTCTCCAAAAGGCACCGGAGGTCAAATCTGGGGATCGGTTTATATGGGAGCTATATATAATTATGGACTGATAGGAACCAATTCCTGCATGGTTGTTGGATACCATATACTAACATCACGTACCAAATTCCAACCGAATGGGAAGAATTTTGCTCTTCCAAGGGGCTCTGGGGATCGGTTTATATGGGGCCTATATATAATTATGGACCGATATCGACCAATTTTTGCATGGGAGTTTGAGGCCATATATAAACACCACGTACCAAATTTCAACTGAATCAGATGAATTTTGGTCTTCCAAGAGGTTCCGGAGGTCAAATCTGGTGATCGGTTTATATGGGGGCTATATATAATTATGAACCGATGTGGACCAATTTTTGCATGGTTGTTAGAGACCATATACTAACATCACGTACCAAATTTCAGCCGGATCGGATGAAATTTGCTTCTCTTAGAGGCCTCGCAAGCCAAATCGGGGGATCGGTTTATATGGGGGCTATATATAATTATGGACCGATGTGGACCAATTTTTGCATGGTTGTTAGAGACCATATACTTACACCATGTACCAAATTTCAGCCGGATCGGATGAAATTTGCTTCTCTTAGAGGCCTCGCAAGCCAAATCGGGGGATCGGTTTATATGGGGGCTATATATAATTATGAACCGATGTGGACCAATTTTTGCATGGTTGTTAGAGACCATATACTGATACCATGTACCAAATTTTAGCCGGATCGGATGAAATTTGCTTCTCTTAGGGGCCTCGCAAGCCAAATCGGGGGATCGGTTTATATGGGGGCTATATATAATTATGGACCGATGTGGACCAATTTGTGCATGGTTGTTAGAGACCATATACTAACACCATGTACCAAATTTCAGCTTGATCGGATGAAATTTGCTTCTCTTAGGGGCCTCGCAAGCCAAATCGGGGGATCGGTTTATATGGGGGCTATATATAATTATGGACCGATGTGGACCAATTTTTGCATGGTTGTTAGAGACCATATACTTACACCATGTACCAAATTTCAGCCGGATCGGATGAAATTTGCTTCTCTTAGAGGCCTCGCAAGCCAAATCGGGGGATCGGTTTATATGGGGGCTATATATAATTATGGACCGATGTGGACCAATTTTTGCATGGTTGTTAGAGACCATATACTTACACCATGTACCAAATTTCAGCCGGATCGGATGAAATTTGCTTCTCTTAGAGGCCTCGCAAGCCAAATCGGGGGATCGGTTTATATGGGGGCTATATATAATTATGAACCGATGTGGACCAATTTTTGCATGGTTGTTAGAGACCATATACTGATACCATGTACCAAATTTTAGCCGGATCGGATGAAATTTGCTTCTCTTAGGGGCCTCGCAAGCCAAATCGGGGGATCGGTTTATATGGGGGCTATATATAATTATGGACCGATGTGGACCAATTTTTGCATGGTTGTTATAGACCATATACTAACACCATGTACCAAATTTCAGCCGGATCGGATGAAATTTGCTTCTCTTAGAGGCCTCGCAAGCCAAATTTTGGGGTCCGTTTATATGGGGGCTATACGTAAAAGTGGACCGATATGGCCCATTTGCAATACCGTCCGACCTACATCAATAACAACTACTTGTGCCAAGTTTCAAGCCGATAGCTTGTTTCGTTCGGAAGTTAGCGTGATTTCAACAGACGGACGGACGGACGGACGGACGGACGGACGGACGGACGGGGACATGCTCAGATCGATTCAGAATTTCACCACGACCCAGAATATATATACTTTATGGGGTCTTAGAGCAATATTTCGATGTGTTACAAACGGAATGACAAAGTTAATATACCCCCCAGCCTATGGTGGTGGGTATAAAAATCATACAATTGAATAATTTCTTCTACAATGTTTGTATTACAGAAAAAGGTGCTACGAACTAAAAAATCTCGTGGAAGTGAGAAAGATGTGGGGGAATATACAATTGGGCAGAAACAAAATTTTGAGCATTCAGGTCGAAAACCTATGTTGTTAGCACCTATATTACCTGTTTATTTTCATAATTCATTATGATTGTAAATATATAAATAAATAAATAAAATTTTGAGCACAATATTGTTTGGGAGAATTTTTTTTAAGCATATAATATTTTTGGGTGCAAAATGCTTCCAAACATATTATATGTTCACATAATAACATATTGTTTTTTGGAAGACAACATTATTGAATTTGGATGCAAAAATACAAAATGTTTGGAACTTAGACTACCCAAACATATATTGTTTAGACCAATATGCTTTCAAACATATTATATATTGGAAGAGATCAAACATATAAATGTTTGGGCAATACCCAAAAATATATATGCTTGAAGCAAAATATGTTTGGGAGTATATGTTACAGAAGCGATTTTTTGTGAGCGTGTATATAACTTAGAATATAAATTTGTATTACCACCACGGTTGCCACAGTTGGTAGAATTCTACCCGAATTAGTAATCTTTTTTGTTAGATCTCTATAAAAATAAAATTTTGGAAAAAGTTTCTATAAACAAATTTTTGTCAGAAATTTTTCTATAGAAATAAAATTTTGACAATAAATTCTATAGAAAAAAAATTTGAGAAAAAATTCCACAGAAATAAAATTTTGAGAAAAATTTTTACAGAAATAATATTTTGAAAAAAAAAAATCTATAGAAAAACAATTTTGACAAAATGTTCTATAGAAATAAAATGTTGACAAAATTTTCTACAGGAATAAAGTTTACCACACACTGTTAAAGATCAAGCCTTGCCGGCTTCTAATTTTCTCCTCTAGAGCCACCAAAATGTAAAAATGATTACAAATTGTGTTGAGTGAAAATGTCCTACATTGTGGCCCTACGTCCCTACAAGACGCTAAATATTAGAAAAACCCTACATATAGGGAATTTCCCCTATTTCTAGCAACACTGGCTGTGTTGATATTGCGCCTACGGAGTTAGTATGCCACTAATATTGAGCCCATTATTAAAAAAGAGAAAATCGATAAATTAAATACAAATTTGTACAAATCGAGCAATATTCTTATGTAAGAGCTACAAGTACGTATAAGTACGATCGGCTAGTACATCAAAATTTGAAATTTGAGCAACATTGGTTAATAAATAAGGGTACTATGGCCAAATTTGGGAAAATCGAGCGATGTATTTATACGGAAGCTATATCTAAATCTGAACCAATTTGCATAATATTTTGCGGGCTTGATTAATACCACAAAAGGTTACCTTGTGCAAGATTTGAGTAAGATAAGTTACAAAATGAGGCCTGTATGGTCAAACATAAGGTTATAAGGGCGAATTTTTCAAAATCGAGCGATACATATATGGGAGCTATATCTAAATTTGAACCGATTTCGATGAAATTTTGCACATATGGTTAGTGCTATAGAGGACTGTATCTAGCCAACTTTTAGTAAGATCGGTTAATAAATAAGGGTTCTATGGGCAAATTTGGGAAAATCGGGCTATACATATATATGGGAGCTATATCTAAATCTGAACCGATTTCGATGATTTTTTGCACATATAGTTAGTGGTATAGAAGATTACATTTAGCCAAATTTGGGTAAGATCGGTTGATAAATAAGGGTTTTATGGCCAAATTTAGAAAAATCGGGCGGTATATATATATGGGAGCTATAGCTAAATCTGAACCGATTTCGACGATTTTTTGCACATATAGTTAGTGCTATAGAAGATTATATTTAGCGAACTTTGAGTAAGATCGGTTGATAAATAAAGGTTTTGTGGCCAAATTTGGGAAAATCGGGCGATACATATATATGAGAGCTATATCTAAGTCTCAACCGATTTGGATGAAATTTTGCAGACTTGAAGGGAGATGGAAAAGATTACTTTTTGCCAAATTTGGTGACGATCCGTTTGAAAAAACGCGCAACGTGACCCCATTTGTCGAAATCGGGCGATACATATATATGGGAGCTATATCTAAATTTGATCCGATTTCTTCCAAATTCAATAACGTTCGTCCTTGTGCCCAAAATACTCCCTGTACCAAAGTTCATCAAAATCGGTTAATAATTGCGACCGGAATCCTGTGAACAACAAATACATGGACAGACGAACGGACGGACGGACACCAAGCGCTAGATCGACTCAGGAGGTGATTCTGAGTCGATCGGTATATATTTTATGGGGTCTAAAATCAATATTTCTGGTAGGCACATTTTTTGGCCGATCAAACTTATTATACCCTGACCACTATGTGGTTTAGGGTATAATAATAAATAATTATAATATTAATAAAAATTTTGACAACATTTTATATAGGAATACAATTTTAACAAACTTTTCTATGTGAATAACATTTTAACAAACTTTGCTATGTCCAGTATTTCTCAATTGGGCGGAGCTCTGGCGTGTTGGGAGGGTTCTTGTCCTTGGGAACCACCTGCACGTTGTTGGAGGCGTACCACTCCATGGCCTTTTAAAATCTGCAATGTAAATAACATTAAAACCAAACTAATTTTTGGTTAATAACAAACGTAATTATTTCATACAAAGAGTAGAAAAATAGCATACATAACTACGCAAAAGCATTATTAATTCAGTTTTATATAAAAAATAGCATAGAAATACATTTTTATGCAATGCTATGCTATGCAATTCAAAAAATAATATCAAAATTATATTATTTTAAAATATAATTCAGTAAGATTTTTATTTAAAAATAAAAATATAGATTTTTAATATTTACGTATGTGTTGCCCAATTTTCCAAAATTTGACCTTAACACTCTTATTGATTGATTCTCCAATTAAAGGGTGATACGGTCAAAATTTGGTCAAGGGAAAACGCGTGTAAATCGGTGAAATCGTTTATTTAAAAAATCAAATTAAATTTCTTTTTCAAGTCCAATTAGTATAAAATTCAGGAAAAATATTCAGTTAGGCTTTCGCTTTTCCAAATCCGAATTGCCGGGCCTCACGCTTGACACCTGCCATCAGATTTTGTACAGCCACCTTGTCCACCTTCTTCGCCGCAGAAAGCCAGTTTGCCTTGAACTGCTGCTCGTCCTTAGCAGTTTTTTTGGTCTTCTTTAGGTTCCGCTTGACAATAGCCCAGTATTTCTCAATTGGGCGAAGCTCTGGCGTGTTGGGAGGTTTCTTGTCCTTGGGAACCACCTGCACGTTGTTGGCGGCGTACCACTCCATGGCCTTTTTACCGTAATGGCAAGATGCCAAATACGGCCAAAACAGTACGGAACAACCGTGTTTCTTCAGGAAAGGCAGCAGACGTTTATTCAAACACTCTTTCACGTAAATTTCTTGGTTGACAGTCCCGGGAGCTATGAAAATGCTGCTTTTCAAGCCACAGGTACAGATGGCTTGCCAAACCAGATATTTCTTTGCGAACTTTGACAGTTTTATGTGCTTGAAAATATCTGCTACCTTTCCCCTTCTTTTTGCCGTATAAAACTCCTGTCCCGGAAGCTGCTTGTAGTCGGCTTTGACGTAGGTTTCGTCGTCCATTACCACGCAGTCAAACTTCGTCAGCATCGTCGTGTACAGCCTCCGGGATCGCGCTTTGGCCATCGTATTTTGTTTATCATCGCGATTTGGAGTTACTACCTTTTTGTAAGTCGATAGTCCGGCTCGTTTTTTGGCTCGATGCATGGTTGTAGACGATACACCCAGCTTATTTGCGGCATCTCGGAGAGAGAGTTTAGGGTTTCGCTTGAAACAACCGGCAACTCTCTTTGTCGTCTCAGCGGCTTCCGTTTGTCGATTTCCCCCCGATCCAGACTTCCTGGCTGTCGACAAACGTTCCCCAATCACTTTAATTACATTTGTAACGGTTGATTTGGCAACTTTTAGCGATTTTGCCAGCTTTGCGTGCGAGTAGCTCGGATTTTCGCGATGCGCGAGCAAAATTTTGATACGCTGCTCTTCTTTCTTGGACGGCATTTTGACAACTGATGAGTGAATTCCAAAATCAAAATAAGAGCAACATTCTACGCACACACACCTTCAAAATGAGGGGTGTTTAGGTTTTTTAAATGCAAAATTTAAAGAAATACGTCAAGTTTATATTGACCAAATTTTGACCGTATCACCCTTTATCACTCAAAAATTTAAACTGTGGTTATCAGTTTAAGCATAAATTCCTTACAATTTGGACTTGTCCTAGTATCAGGGCGAATACTCTCATCTTATGATGGTTCAAAATGAAATCTTTATTTTTAAAGGGGTCACAGAATCCCAGCTTACTCACCCACGAATGACATCTCTATTCATCGTTTTGTAAATCTTATAATAATTGTAATTTTTTGTTTTGATAGCCGAAGACGTCACATCAGCAAGTGATTTTTAACTCTTGTATGGTAAAAAAGAAATAAAAAAATATATGTATGAACGGTTTCTTCATGTGGTTGATGTTACTTTAAGGGGTTATCATTCGCTGCTTTAAAAAAGTTTGACCGAATTGTGAACCTCATTGATTGGTGATCAGTGGAAAAAAAGTCAGCGTTAATGATATGGGTCATCTTTTCTCGACCTGTCCAAAAATAATGATAATATCGATGGTTATGTTAAGACATACATTTTTGATGACGCAGACACGATCTCCAAGAAAGACCAAGACCAAGAAAAACAAAGAACAGAAAAACGTCATACAAGATATGGAAGACTTGAACTATCATAAAGTTGGTATTTTTCCTTTTGTCGTGATGTGGATGAGGAATGTTTTTTTTTCTATTATTTAGCATGAAACATTTTTCTGTCACACTTAAGGCACAGATAATGCTATGATATCAAAGTTGGTATTAAAGCTGTTATAATCTATAAACTTTTTGTAGTTCTATGGTAGTGATTGCGTCTTTATTTGATTAATGAGAAGATATTGAATTGCATACAGAGATATTATTAAACAAGTGAGTAAAGTAGAAAGTCGGGTGGGGCCGACTATAACATACCCTAAACCACCCCTACTGAATTAGTAAACATAAGTATTTGTGGGGGTATCATTGGTATAGGTTTTGGGGTATCATTGGTATAGGTTTTGGAGATTTCCATATTTATTTAAGAACATAAAGGGGGTACATGTTTATGGAAATTTTATCACAATCTGAACAGAAATGTCTATGCTATAGTTCATTCTGAACCTACACAGTTAGTGTGACACTAATATTGAGTCCATTATTAAACAAGTAAGTAAAGTAGAAAGTCGGGCGGGGCCGACTATATCATACCCTAAACCTCCATTACAGAATTAGTAATCATAAGCATTTTTGGGTAACATATAGGTCTGGGAGATAAACCGCAGTTGCATATTTAAGAAAATTAAGGGGTACATGTCTATGGGTGCTTTGTGTCAATCTGACTATAGCTCATAGTCAATGTTGCCAGGGAATATGTTCGGTTTACCCTACAAGGACAAAAAAAGTTCCCTACTTTCCCATACATTCCCAAACAATTTTCCCTACTATATTTTTCGTTAAATTTAAAAAAAAAATACAAAACAAAAATGGTACTTTATTATCTTAAAACATGAATATGCAACGTATATAACTTAGAACATAAATTTGTATTACCACCACGGTTGCCACAGTTGGTGGAATTCTACCCAAATTAGTAATCTTTTTTGTTAAATCTCTATAAAAATACAATTTTGGAAAAAGTTTCTATAAACAAATTTTTGTGAGAAATTTTTCTATGGAAATAAAATTTTGACAATAAATTCTATAGAAATAAAATTTTGAGAAAAAATTCCACAGAAATAAAATTTTGAGAAAAATTTTTACAGAAATAATATTTTGAAAAAAATTTCTATAGAAATACAATTTTGACAAAATGTTCTATAGAAATAAAATGTTGACAAAATTCTCTACTGGAATAAAGTTTACCACACATTGTTAAAGATCAAGCCTTGCCGGCTTCTACACTGTTAGAAAAATATGTTTTTCATATGTTCCGATATAAACAAAATGTGTTTCGGGCACAATTTTAAAACACAATATATTTAAGTGCAAACATGTAATGTTCCTAAACTAACACTAAATGTTTGGGACATCTATATTGACATGTTAGAATATATTATGTTTGGAGCATGAATGTTTCATAAAAATCATATGTGTGAATGCAAACATATATAAATTTACAAATTTCAACTAAACATACATATGTTTTGATATTTTATTCAAAGCGACAGAGAGAGAGTATAGAGAAAGAAATAGCGATGGAAACCGGGAGAGTTGACGAAAGATATCAACATAACACAGCGAAAGAATCAAAAGAGAACAATTTCTGTGACACCGCTTGTATGTTGTTTTGGAAAACTGTTTATGATAAGGCCAAAAATTTGATATGCTTAAGTCTAAATATTATTTAATTTGAATAAAGAGAATAGACATTCGGAACCAAGAGAATAGATATTTGAAAAACAAACAGCATATGTTTTCGCCTTGAGAGCAGCATTTTATGTACGTATGGACATGTGTTTTGTTTATCATTTTGGCATTATGGGCACAATTTTTTCTTGGTTCGTTAAAAGAAAAATAACGAAAGGGCACTATACTCTTTTTAGAGTTGGGACAGTAAAATGAAATAAGGAGTAAATACTGAAAAAATACAGTAAAATGTATAAAAACAAAATTTTGTTCCTCTTTATTAATAAGTAGTCCACGAGGAGTTGACGGACACCTTCAAATATAAAAGCGGGCATTAAGTTCGAGGTTTGCAGTTAAAACAATTTAAAATGTTTATTTTCTTTAAAATGAATGATTAAAGAAAAATAAAAGGCATTTTAGAGCGATGGTGTTAAATGCTAGTAAAAAACTGTTCACGCCAGTTTTTTGTTACAAAATTGTTATTTTTGAAAAAAAAAATAATATTTTATCCAAAAATCAGTCAATTTCGTTTATATCAAGCACTGTTACTGACTATAAATGTTTAATAACCCACATTTCGAAGTTTCATTATAAAAATTTAAGTATAAATACAAATGTGTAAATTAAAAAAAAAAAAACAAGTATATACGGCCGTAAGTTCGGCCAGGCCGAATCTTATGTACCCTCCACCATGGATTGCGTAGGAACTTCTACTAAAGGCTGTCATCCACAATCGAATTACTTGGGTTGCGATAAAACTTGCCGATGGCAAGGTATCGTAAAACTTTTTAACACTGTCTTCTAAATTGTAAGTTAGTCCATAAGGGGTATATATTAAACAAAAAAAAGGCCGATTAAATACGTATATAATTCAGTTTGACAAAATTTTCTATAGAAATAAAATTTTGACAAAATTTTCTATAGAAATAAAAACTTGACAAAATTTTCTATAGAAATACAATGTTGACAAAATTTTCTATGGAAGTAAAATGTTGACAAAATTTTCTATAGCAATAAAATTTTGACAAAATTTTCTATAGAAATAAAATGTTGACAACATTTTCTATAGAAATAAAATGTTGACAAAATTGTCTACAGAACTAAAATGTTGACAAAATTTTCTACAGAAATAAATTTTTTACAAAATTTTCTATAAAAATAAAATTTTGAAAAAATTTTCTATGGAAATAAAATGTTGACAAACATTGCTATAGAAATGAACTTTTTACAAAACTTTCTATAGAAATGAAATTTTGACAAAACTTTCTATAGTAATAAAATTTGACAATTTTTACATGGCTGTTAGAGGCCATATACTAACGAAATGTACCAAATTTCAACCGCATCGGATGACTTTTGCTCCTCCAAGAGGCTCCGGATGTCAAATCTGGGGATCGGTTTATATGGGAGCTATATATAATTATGGACCGATATGGACCAATTTTTGCATGGTTGTTAGATACCATATACTAACACTACGTACCCAATTTCAAACGGATCGGATGAATTTTGCCCCTCCAAGAGGCTCCGGAGGTCAAATCTGGGGATCGGTTTATATGGGGGCTATATATAATTATGGACCGATATGGACCAATTTTTGCATGGTTGGTAGAGACTGTATACTTAGACCACGTACCAAATTTCAACCGGATCGGATGAATTTTGCTGCTCCGGAAGGCTCCGCAAGCCAAATTTGGGGATCGGTTTATATGGGGGCTATACGTAAACGTGGGCCGATATGGCCCATTTTCAATACCATCCGACCTACATCAATAACAACTACTTGTGCCAAGTTTCAAGTCGATAGCTAGTTTCGTTCGGAAGTTAGCGTGATTTCCACAGACGGACGGACAGCCGGACAGACGGACAGACGGACGGACGGACGGACATGCTTAGATCGACTCAGAATTTCACCACGACCCAGAATATACATACTTTATGGGGTCTTAGAGCAATATTTCGATGTGTTGCAAACGGAATGACAAAGTTAATATACCCCCATCCTATGGTGGAGGGTATTTTTTTTTTTTTTTTTTTTTTTTTTTAATCGTTTATTTATTTATTTTTCAGTATAATTTAGACTAAAATAAACAATAGTATGCCTATTCTTAACCTATACAATGCTCCTGTTGGAGAACTCTAGTATAAACTGTATAATTCAAGTATTCTTTGTGTTTCAAGTTATACGTAACATTGGAGAAATATAATTGGGCAGTTGGGACGTAATGAAAAAAGGGAAAAAACATTACATATTATATTTTAGCTAATATAAAAAGTGTGTATCAAGGGATAAAACAAAAACAATGTCTTTCCAGGAAAGGTGACTTATATTAATTAATCCACCAATGTTTGTTGGTGTCTGCATTTAATATTTTACTTTTGTTAGTAGTAAATATACTCATACTAAATCTTAAATTAGACATCATATCGTTGTTTATATTTATAGCTTTATTAGTTGCCCTGCGATAATGATGGTAGAAAATGGGAACGCCATCTTCGTTTTGCAAAACCTTATGGCTATCTAGAAAAGGAAAAGCTTCAGGAGGGACATACCCTTTCCCTATAGATTCCTCTATGTAAGAAAATGGCGCATAATACGGGGCCATTATAAGGTTATTATTTTCGCATTGCGTGCACCGTGAGATATGATTCCGAATAAGGTATATGATTATATTATCGATTCTACATATTTCTGCGTACTTATATAAATTCTTGTTAGATACATATTTCAAGTGACCATTGGAATTATTTCTAAACATTGATGTACAAACTCTTAGTATTTTCCTTTCAGCTACGCGGATTTTTTCCATGTAAGATGGGGAAATGTTGAACCAGATTGGACAACCATATGTTATAACGGGTCGAATTAGCACCTTGTACATAAATATCTTAGTTGCTGGGTTGAGAAGCTTCGTGTAGAATAAAGATTTATTTGCGAAAAATGCCCTTTTCGTTTTCTCAACAACTTGATTAACGTGATCGTTAAAGTATAGAAATTTATCTAAATATATTCCAAGATACTTAACGGTATCTACAACCCTAATGGCTACGTCATTTTGTCTAGAATATACACCGAAAGTCCTCCATCTCTTCCTGACGTTACTGTTGCATCTATTCACTGGAGGCCTAAACAAGATTGATTCGCATTTGTCTGTATTTATTTTCATATGCCAATCGGTGGCATATGTTTCTACAACATCAAATGATTGCTGCAACTCGGTATTTATTTCCGATATGGTTTCACCTGTATTATAAATTATGATATCGTCTGCGAAAGATATTATATTATCGATCGTATTCAATAAGTCTAATATATATAAGTTAAATAGGATGGGAGCCAAAACTGTCCCCTGCTGCAGACCGTTATGCACATTAAAAACTTTGCTATTAATGCCTTTCCTATTGACTATGAAATGTTTATCGGATATCATATTGTGCAAAAGTATTATTAATTGCATCGGAAGACCATAGTCAACCATTTTGCATACTAGCCCGGGGATCCAAATATTGTCAAAGGCTTTTTCCATATCGATCTGGCACGCGCCTGTACAATATTTCCTATTCCAGTTCCAGTTAATAAAGGATGTTAATACAGTAACTGCGTTAATGGTTGAGTGATTGTATTTAAAACCGAATTGTTTGTCACATATAAGACCCTTATCTTCGAAAAGTTTATTCAAAGTAATGTTGACACATATTTCAAATATTTTACTGATGTTTGGAAGTAAGCTAATCGGGCGCATATTACTAGGTTCAGTTGGATCCTTATCCTTTTTCGGTATAACAATTAACCTCGCGATTTTCCAAACTTCAGGGAAATAGGAATTGTTGATCAGATTGTTAAAAATCGCGCAATAGTCCAAAATAGTGATCTCAGGTAAGTTCCTCAGAACAATGTTCGGAATATTGTCTATTCCGGAAGATACTTTATTTTTTAGGTTCCTGAATATATATTTTAGTGAACCTGGTGTAACAAAATGTATACCAGCTTGATCTTCGTTGAGGTCATTTGAGCGCAGGATGTTAGAAAAAGTTGTAATCGATTCCCGATTATTTTCAAAAGTCATTTTTGTCTGCAAAAATGCGTTAAATTTTCGGTCTACTCGCAGATGGTTGTGGATTTCAGAATCAATCTCTTTCCGAGAGTGAACAGAATCAAAATAGGAACCTATGACATTAACAATGTCCTCATCGTCATAGATCAAATAGTTGTCATCTGTGTCTTTTTCTAAGACCCCCGTATCTAAACCGGAATTAAAAAGTAATCTATTATAATTTGCTGGCAGTCTCAAATGATCAATTTCCACTACCTTCCTTTTTCTAAAAGTTGAATTAATTTTACTGAACATATCCGCACTATTCCTAATATTTAAGTCTTTCAGCCTGTTTTCTACATTCCTATTAAGCATTAGTGAAATGTTCTCGTCTATAAGTTTGCGTATCCTCCTTAAAATCGATTTCAAAGTACACAGTGTTTCCTCCGTCAGAATTCGTTCTAACCTATTGTGCCTTTTTATTAAAGTTATAATTTTGCTTTTCTCAGAGTAAAGTTTGTCGATGACTGCATTTGTGTGTTTCCTTTTTCGTTTGTTTCCAAAAATTGGGACTGTTTCATCGATTGTTTTCCTGATCACTTGATTTATCTGTTCTAAGTGGCAGTCGATTTCACTATTTGTGAGATTGCGGTCGTATGGGACGCGATGGATATCTTTCACGTTATGTATAAACCGATCGTGAAATCTTTTCCAGTTGGTTGCTTTAAAATTCCGTTTTAATGAAGGATCGCTGATGAAATAATTTAATATATCGTCTTGGTATTTGACTGAAATATTAATTTCTAGTGCGTCGTGATCACTGTCAAAATCAATTGTTCTTATACAATTTATCGAGTTATTTTCTCTTAGTATATCTATTCTGCTGTCAGCGATACAGACGTCGATATATGATTGTGACCTCGGGTACGATGGTAGCGAGGATGCATATAACCTACATCTTAAATTTATGGAACTATCATTAACCCAGTCGTACAGAATATTTCCCTTGGTATTGTTTTCCTTATTCTTCCACTCTTTATGTTTGCAGTTTAGGTCTCCCGCTAGTATATATAAATTATCTGTATTTAAGGCGTTAATAGCAGTGAATAGGGTATTTAAATCGTTTTTAAAGTGAGGATCATTATTACCTGAAGGGTAGTAAGCCGAAATAACAAATAAAAATTTATTGTGACTCAGAGGAATTCTTACTATAACAGTTTCTAAGCACTTAAGACTATTTAATGTATTATTAGTAAACTTTTTATGTTTTATTGATTTCTTTATAAGTATTGCTGTCCCACCTGCCCTTTTAGAATTTGGTCTATCTTTTCTTATAATGCTATATCCTTCGTAATATAACTTGTATTTACAATTTAGTTTAGTTTCGTTTAGTAATACGATATCGGGATTATGTGTATCTATAAACCTTTGAAGATTAATTCTTCTGTTAATTTGTATCAGAGAATTTACATTTATTTCTATTATTTTTAATTGTTTGTTTGTGTTGTCTGGCATTATACGTCTATCAAAGAGAATATTGTGTCAATTCGTGAAGTTTGAATTTGAAGTTCCTTTTGGATGTTAGCTATTTGGGCAGTTAAATTTATCATTAATGTTTTGACCTCTTGGATAAATGTGCTAAAATTATCAGAGTTAGGGGTATTTTTTGTAATTTGAGCATATGAATAGCGATTTTGAGTAGGAACATTATAATTATTGGCTTTTTGTTTACTTTCCATAATTGTTTTTCTTTTTTCTTGAAGTTTCTGTTGAAGGGCTCTATATGCTGGACACCCTTTAAAAGATGCTGGGTGCCCGTGTTCTTTACATAGCACGCAGTAGACTTGGTCTCCTTCCTTCAGATTGCATTTCCCTTTTTCATGGGTTTCGCTACATTTGACACATTTTGGTGTTAGAAAACAATTAGCTGCGCTATGGAAAAAGCCCTGGCAGTTTCTACATTGGACTATTTCGGGTCGTTTGAGATGTTCCCATCTTACGCATCTATGATCTAAACCAGTAACATTTTTGAGTAGGTTAACATCACTATCAGCGCTCAGCTGAACCATATACATCGGTAGAATTTGTTTATTTTTTTTGGATATGGATGTTGTAAATGGTGATACTTTCAAAAAGTGAAGATTGTCAGTCTCAAATTTTTTTAGATCAGTAAGTATTTTACTCTCATCCATGCCAGCGTCGAGACCCTTTAACAAAAATGTTTTATTCCTTAAGCTTTTTGGCGTGTATGTAAAGAATTTAGCTTCAACTTTTTCCAAGTAAGACTTGGCTTTAATGTAATCCTTAATTGAGTTTAAGAAAAGTGATTTCTTATGTTTATAGACTTTAACCTTAAAGTCTGTTATTTTTAAACAGTTTTTAATAAATTGTATCAATTTGTTCGAGTCAATATCGAATATGTTAATTGGTGGAATCTTTTGTTTTTGATTTAATAATTCATCATTTATTGTGATCTTTGAGTTGTTGTTACAGTTTGTGGACGTGGTTGGTGTTACTTCGTCCACTCCAGTTGGGGGTTTTGTTTTGTTTTCGTCCAGTTCAGTGTTGGGTTTATGACGTTTGGAGATTTGCTCTTTAACATGCTGTTGAAATTCTCTCAGCTGCTCGGCATCATAATCATCATCTAATATAGAGTAGTAGTTTTCTCCTAGCTGCGAGATAGCACTGCACTCCATGTTGTTGTTGTGTTTACGTTTACGATTTTTTATTAATGAAATATTGTTGTTACTTTTTTCATTGCTATCAAAGTCTTTTTTTGTAACTGGAGCCCGAAGCTCTCTGTGAGTTGACGCATCGGCTATTGAGTTTACATTGTTTTTATTTTCTAATGAATGAGCATTTAGCCCATTCATAGCACGTGATTAAATAGTTTTTTTTTTTTTATTTTGTATTTTTATTAATCACTTATTTTGGGGGCTTTTAAGTATATATAATATGATTTCAAAACGGCAATAATATTAAATTTTCATCGGTAAACGAAGAAAACTTGTTATATGCAGTTTCACTGAAGGTAATGATCGCAAGATTAAGAACACGTCCGTTGCTCATCGAGTTACGATTCAAACTCTATGGTGGAGGGTATAAAAAAGGCCGATTAAATACGTATATAATTCAGTTTGACAAAATTTTCTATAGAAATAAAATTTTGACAAAATTTTCTATAGAAATAAAAACTTGACAAAATTTTCTATAGAAATACAATGTTGACAAAATTTTCTATGGAAGTAAAATGTTGACAAAATTTTCTATAGCAATAAAATTTTGACAAAATTTTCTATAGAAATAAAATGTTGACAAAATTGTCTACAGAACTAAAATGTTGACAAAATTTTCTACAGAAATAAATTTTTTACAAAATTTTCTATAAAAATAAAATTTTGACAAAATTTTCTATGGAAATAAAATGTTGACAAACATTGCTATAGAAATAAACTTTTTACAAAACTTTCTATAGAAATGAAATTTTGACAAAACTTTCTATAGTAAAAAAATTTGACAATTTTTACATGGCTGTTAGAGGCCATATACTAAAGAAATGTACCAAATTTCAACCGCATCGGATGACTTTTGCTCCTCCAAGAGGCTCCGGAGGTCAAATCTGGGGATCGGTTTATATGGGAGCTATATATAATTATGGACCGATATGGACCAATTTTTGCATGGTTGTTAGATACCATATACTAACACCACGTACTAAATTTCAATTGGATCGGATGAATTTTGCTCATCCAAGAGGCTCCAGAGTTCAAATCTGGGGATCGGTTTATATGGGAGCTATATATAATTATGGACCGATATGGACCAATTTTTGCATGCTTGTTAGAGACCGTATACTAACATCAGGTACCCAATTTCAAACGGATCGGATGAATTTTGCCCCTCCAAGAGGCTCCGGAGTTCAAATCTGGGGATCGGTTTATATGGGAGCTATATATAATTATGGACCGATATGGACCAGTTTTTGCATGGTTGTTAGAGACCATATACTAATACCACGTACCAAATTTCAATCGGGTAGGATGAAGTTGGCTCCTCCAAGAGGCTCCGGAGGTCAAATCTGGGGATCGGTTTATATGGGAGCTATATATATTTATGGACCGATATGGACCAATTTTTGCATGGTTGTTAGAGACCGTATACTAACATCAGGTACCAAATTTCAACCGGATCGGATGAATTTTGCCCCTCCAAGAGGCTCCGGATGTCAAATCTGGGGATCGGTTTATATGGGGGCTATATATAATTATGGACCGATATGGACCAATTTTTGCATGGGTGGTAGAGACTGTATACTTAGACCACGTACCAAATTTCAACCGGATCGGATGAATTTTGCTGCTCCGGAAGGCTCCGCAAGCCAAATTTGGGGATCGGTTTATATGGGGGCTATACGTAAACGTGGGCCGATATGGCCCATTTTCAATACCATCCGACCTACATCAATGACAACTACTTGTGCCAAGTTTCAAGTCGATAGCTAGTTTCGTTCGGAAGTTAGCGTGATTTCCACAGACGGACGGACAGCCGGACAGCCGGACAGACGGACAGACGGACGGACATGCTTAGATCGACTCAGAATTTCACCACGACCCAGAACATACATACTTTATGGGGTCTTAGAGCAATATTTCGATGTGTTACAAACGGAATGACAAAGTTAATATACCCCCATCCTATGGTGGAGGGTATAAAAAAGGCCGATTAAATACGTATATAATTCAGTTTGACAAAATTTTCTATAGAAATAAAATTTTGACAAAATTTTCTATAGAAATAAAAACTTGACAAAATTTTCTATAGAAATACAATGTTGACAAAATTTTCTATGGAAGTAAAATGTTGACAAAATTTTCTATAGCAATAAAATTTTGACAAAATTTTCTATAGAAATAAAATGTTGACAAAATTTTCTATAGAAATAAAATGTTGACAAAATTGTCTACAGAACTAAAATGTTGACAAAATTTTCTACAGAAATAAATTTTTTACAAAATTTTCTATAAAAGTAAAATTTTGACAAAATTTTCTATGGAAATAAAATGTTGACAAACATTGCTATAGAAATAAACTTTTTACAAAACTTTCTATAGAAATGAAATTTTGACAAAACTTTCTATAGTAATAAAATTTGACAATTTTTACATGGCTGTTAGAGGCCATATACTAACGAAATGTACCAAATTTCAACCGCATCGGATGACTTTTGCTCCTCCAAGAGGCTCCGGAGGTCAAATCTGGGGATCGGTTTATATGGGAGCTATATATAATTATGGACCGATATGGACCAATTTTTGCATGGTTGTTAGATACCATATACTGACACCACGTACTAAATTTCAATTGGATCGGATGAATTTTGCTCATCCAAGAGGCTCCAGAGTTCAAATCTGGGGATCGGTTTATATGGGAGCTATATATAATTATGGACCGATATGGACCAATTTTTGCATGCTTGTTAGAGACCGTATACTAACATCAGGTACCCAATTTCAAACGGATCGGATGAATTTTGCCCCTCCAAGAGGCTCCGGAGGTCAAATCTGGGGATCGGTTTATATGGGAGCTATATATAATTATGGACCGATATGGACCAGTTTTTGCATGGTTGTTAGAGACCATATACTAATACCACGTACCAAATTTCAATCGGGTAGGATGAAGTTGGCTCCTCCAAGAGGCTCCGGAGGTCAAATCTGGGGATCGGTTTATATGGGAGCTATATATATTTATGGACCGATATGGACCAATTTTTGCATGGTTGTTAGAGACCGTATACTAACATCAGGTACCAAATTTCAACCGGATCGGATGAATTTTGCCCCTCCAAGAGGCTCCGGAGGTCAAATCTGGGGATCGGTTTATATGGGCCGATATGGACCAATTTTTGCATGGTTGGTAGAGACTGTATACTTAGACCACGTACCAAATTTCAACCGAATCGGATGAATTTTGCTGCTCCGGAAGGCTCCGCAAGCCAAATTTGGGGATCGGTTTATATGGGGGCTATACGTAAACGTGGGCCGATATGGCCCATTTTCAATACCATCCGACCTACACCAATAACAACTACTTGTGCCAAGTTTCAAGTCGATAGCTAGTTTCGTTCGGAAGTTAGCGTGATTTCCACAGACGGACGGACAGCCGGACAGACGGACGGACGGACGGACATGCTTAGATCGACTCAGAATTTCACCACGACCCAGAATATACATACTTTATGGGGTCTTAGAGCAATATTTCGATGTGTTACAAACGGAATGACAAAGTTAATATACCCCCATCCTATGGTGGAGGGTATAAAAATTTATAAAAGTGAATAATTTCTTCAACATTATTTGTATTACAGAAAAAGGTGCCAAGAACTAAAATATTTCGTGGAAGTGAAAATTACGAGTATGTTAGGAAATGAGCACAATCGTACTTGGGAAAAATTCTTCCAAGCATATAATATTTTTGACCTCAAAATGCTTCCAAACATATAATATGTTCACATAAAACAAACATATTAATGTTTCGGCAGTATCCAATAATATATGTGCTTCCTGCAAAATATGTTTGGAACATATGTTAAAGAAGCGATTTTTTTTTGGGGTGTAATTTCCTCCCCTAGAGCCACCAAAATGTAAAAATTATTACAAATTGTGTTGAGTGAAAGTGTCCTACATTGTGGCCCTACGTCCCTAGAAGACGGTAAATATTAGAAAAACCCTATATATAGGGAATTTCCCCTACTTCTAGCAACACTGACTGTGTTGATATTGCGCCTACGGAGTTAGTATGTCACTAATATTGAGCCCATTATTAAAAAAGAGAAAATCGTTAAATTAGTGTGGGTAAAAAATTCAAATTTGTAAAAATCGAACAATGTAAGAGCTACAAGTACGTATTAGTACGATCGGCTAGTACATCAAAATTTGAAATTTGAGTAACATTGGTTAATAAATAAGAGTACTATGGCTAACTTTGGGAAAATGGAGCGATGCTATATATGGAAGCTATATCTAAATCTGAACCAATTTGCATAATATTTTGCGGGTTTGATTAATACCACAAAAGGTTACCTTGTGCAAGATTTGAGTAAGATCGGTTAAGAAATGAGGCCTGTATGGTCAAACATAAGGTTATTAGGGGCGAATTTTTCAAAATCGGGTGATACATATATGGGAGCTATATCTACATCTGAACCGATTTCGATGAAATTTTGCACATATAGTTAGGACTGGATCTAGCCAATTTTAGTAAGATCGGTTAATAAATAAGGGTTCTATGGCCAAATTTGGGAAAATCAGGCTATACATATATATGGGAGCTATATCTAAATCTGAACCGATTTGGATGAAATTTTGCAGACTTGAAGGGCGATGGAAAAGATTACCTTTTGCCAAATTTGGTGACATCCGTTTGAAAAAACGCGCAACGTGACCCCATTTGTCGAAATCGGGCGATACATATATATGGGAGCTATATCTAAATTTGATCCGATTTCTTCCAAAAATAGCGTTCGTCCTTGTGCCCAAAAAACTCCCTGTACCAAATTTCATCAAAATCGGTTAATAATTGCGACCGGAATCCTGTGAACAACAAATACATGGACAGACGGACGGACGGACGGACACCAAGCGCTAGATCGACTCAGGAGGTGATTCTGAGTCGATCGGTATATATTTTATGGGGTCTAAAATCAATATTTCTGGTAGGCACATTTTTTGGCCGATCAAACTTATTATACCCTGACCACTATGTGGTTTAGGGTATAAAAAGAGGAAATCGCTCAATTAATGTGGGTAATAAATACAAATTTCTGAAAATAGTGCGAAAGATTTATGTAATAGATACATGTAAGTCTAAATACGATCCGCTAATACATTTGAAATTTGAGCAACTTTGGCTAATAAATAGGAGTATTATGGCCAAATTTGGGAAAATCGATCGATGCATATATATGGGAGCTATATCTAAATCTGAACCAATTTTGATAATATGTTCCAGATTTGGATGATACCACAGAAGTGATAAATTAGAGTAAGATCGGGCACTAAATAAGTCTATTATGGTCAGAAATAAAGTTATAAGTAAATTTTTCAAAAACGGGCAACACATATATATGGAAGCTATATCTAAATCTGAACCGATTTGGATTATATTTTGCAGGTTTTGTTGATATTACAGGAGATTACCTTGTGCTAAATTTAAGTAAGATCGGTTAATAAATTAGACCACTATGGTCAAAAATATGGTTATAAGAGACTTATGGCCGAATTTGGGAAAATCGGGCGATACATATATATGGGAGCTATATCTAAATCTGAACCGATTTCGATGAAATTTGGCACACTTAAATTACTTTGTGGCCGAATTTTGACGCCGATCGGTTAGTAAATGATCGAAATCTGACCCCATTTGTCGAAATCGGGCGATACATATATATGGGAGCTATATCTAAATTTGATCCGATTTCTTCGAAATTCAATAGCGTTCATCCTCCAAATTTCAGCAAAATCGGTCAATAATTGCGACCGGAATCTTGCGAACACCAAATACATGAACAGACGGACGGACGGACACCAAGCGCTGATCGACTCAGGAGGTAATTCTGAGTCGATCGGTATATATTTTATGGCATCTAAAATCAATATTTCTGGTAGGAAAAAAATTAGCTAGCATTTAGAGTACGCAAAGGAAAGGGAGAGAGCCACCATGGAGCAATGGTTAGCATGCCCGCCTTGCATACAAATGGTCGTGGGTTCAATTCCTGAGTCGACCGAATACCGAAATTTTTTCAGCGGAGGATTATCCCCTTTCAGTAATGCTGCTGACATTTTTGTTTCAAAGCTTCTCTAAGAGGTTTTATTACAATGTGAAACGCCGTCAGTCTAGAGGTGTGCGCGTGACACGAAATTTTCGTGACATGCGTGATTCACGCGTGAATCACGTGAGTCGTGAACAAAATTTGAAGGAACTCTCGTAAGAGAACTTTTTCTTCTAACTTTTACCCTACTATTATACCGTGGGTCGTGGGGTCTATCCCATACGTCACTGAAACTCAAGCGTAGATTTGCAAGGTCCACGTGAAAAGCATGCAGTTCATGTGCTAGTAACTCAATGTTTACTACACTGAAAAAAATATTAAAGATTACGCAACCTAAATTTTAGGATGCGAAATTTACAAAACATTAAGGACAAATTTCTTTAAAATAATTAAATTTTAATTAAAATAAAGTTTATAATGTTTGCATCAAAAAAACAACAAAAAACAAGTATATACGGCCGTAAGTTCGGCCAGGCCGAAGCTTATGTACCCTCCATCATGGATTGCGTAGAAACTTCTTCTAAACACTGCCATCCACAATCGAATTACTTAAGTTGCGGTAACGCTTGCCGATGGCAAGGTATCTTAAAACCTCCTAACACCATCTTCTAAATTGTATGTAAGTCCATACGTGGTATATATTAAATCAAACAAGATCGACCCAATACGTATATAATTCAGTTTGACAAAGTAGACATAAAATTTTGACAAAATTTTCTACAGAAATAAAATTTTAACAAAATTTTCTATAGAAATAAAATTTTCGCAAAATTTTCTATAGAAATAAACTTTTGACAAAATTTTCTATAGAAATAAAATCTTGGTAGATTATTTTTGGCTCGAGTTGCAACCATGATTATGAACCGAATAAAATTTGAACAAAATTTTCTATAGAAATAAAATTTTGACAATGATAAAAATTTTATTATGAACCGAATAAGATTTTAACAAGATTTTCTCTAGAAATAAAATTTTGACAAAATTTTCTATAGAAATAAAATTTTGGTAGACTATTTTTGGCTCTAGTGGCAACCATGATTATGAACCGATATGGACCAATTTTTGTGTGATTGGACCAATTTTGGTATGGTTGTTAGCGACCATATACTAACACCACGTTCCTAATTTGAACCGGATCGGATGAATTTTGCTCCTACAAGAGGTTCCGGAGGTCAAATCTGGAGAACGTTTTATATGGAGGCTATATATAATTATGGACCGATATGGACCAATTCTGGCACGCTTGTTAAAGATCATATTCTAACACCATGTTCCAAATTACAACCGGATTGTATGAAATTTGCTTCTCTTGGAAACTTCGCAAGCCAAATCTGGGGATCGGTTTATATGGGGGCTATATATAATTATGAACCGATGTGGACCAATTTTTGCACGGTTGTTAGAGACCATATACCAACACCATGTCCTAAATTTCAGCCGGATCGAATGCAATTTGCTTCTCTTTGAGGCTTCGCAAGCCAAATCTGGAGATCAGTTTATATGGGGTCTATATATAATTATGGACCGATGTGGACCAATTTTTGCATGGTTGTTAGAGACCATATACCAACACCATGTACCAAATTTCAGCCGGATCGGATGAAATTTGCTTCTCTTTGAGGCTCCGCAAGCCAAATCTGGGGATCGGTTTATAAGGGGGCTATATATAATTATAGACCGATGTGGACCAATTTTTGCATGGTTGTTAGAAACCATATACCGACACCATGTACCAAATTTCAGCCGGATCGGATGAAATATGCTCCACAAGCCAAATCTGAGGGTCCCTTTATATGGGGGCTATACGTAAAAGTGGACCGATATGGCCCATTTTCAATACCATCCGACCTACATCGATAACAACGACTTGTGCCAAGTTTCAAGTCGATAGCTTGTATCTTTCGGAAGTTAGCGTGATTTCAACAGACGGACGGACGGACGGACATGCTTAGATCGACTCAGAATTTCACCACGACCTAGAATATATATACTTAATGGGGTCTTAGAGCAATATTTCGATGTGTTATAAACGGAATGACAAAGTTAATATACCCCCATCCTATGATGGAGGGTATAAAAATATTAAATTTAGGACACAAATTTTGGAAATTTGCGTCCCTCTAATAAAGTCGCATGTGTTTGAACGAAGGCAAATATTCCTTAAATTAAAGAAACACATTTTTGATTTAAAGAAACTGTCCTTAAAGTATAGGCTACCACTTATTTTGAGGATTTTGCGTCTTTGGTTAAAAGTTTTTTTTTTTTGTTTTTTTTTTTTTTTTGGAATGAAGAAAACATTTTTTACTTTGAAGTATCCGTTGTAATTTGGATTTTAAAGTGGCATTTGTTTATACGTGAGTACCTTTATTAGTAAACCGCGAAAAGATAAATGAGATCTGTATCCTAATTTGAATTTTATTGGTCCTATATGGATGAAAAAGACTGTTTTTCATATGTTTGGATGTAAAAATTATATGTTTGGAACTCAAATTTTTTAACACAATAATGTTTATAAACTAGCATAACATGTTTGGGGCATATATATTAATATGTTAGAACATATTATGTTTGGGATATAAAATTTTGTAAATATAATATGCTTAGATGCAAACATATATTAATTTGGAAATAGCCTATAAATATATATGTGTTTAGAAAGAGAGACCTAGAGAGTATGCTGCAAGTAAAATAATGGAAGTAACCAATTGGCCCGTTAAAAATATATTCACACAAATAAAATTTTATTAAAAATTTTTAATACCAGTGTATGCCCTAAGATGAAATATAATATGTTTGAACAATACAAACAATATTTTGTTTGAACCAATCCTGAAAATATATATGCTTGAAGCAAAATGTGTTTGGGGTATATGTTACAGAAGCGATTTTTTTTTTGCAGCCAGATAGGTCGCTAAAAAATTTCTTTATTTTAAAGAAGCACATCTTTGGCTCGGAATCAATACCAAAATCCTTAAGGGAAGGTCAAAATCCTTGGATCAAAGTAAACTCTTTTTGAGTGTACGTCAAATTGTGGTCATTTTTATACCTTCCACCATCCGCAGCAAAAATGAAGTGACATTTTAAGCATACTCTAGTCCTGTAAGTCATTTCTCCTTTCTGCAGATAATCGATGTGTATCAAGCATTTTGAATACCAGATAAAATTTTCCGCCACTTTTCTAGTGAATTTTAATGCTTTCATAACATTATTGAAATGTTACAAAGTGTTGAAAAACATGTCCTATATTTGAACGATTTTTTGCTTTGTAGTCAAGATGCAAAAAGACAACAAATTTAAAGACAATTTCATTAAATTTAAAGAATTTTTCTGAATTATTAAAGTCAAGTTGACCTTATCCCAAACATTTTTACTTTCATGTTATGATAGGTTAGGTTAGGTTAGGTGGCACCCCGATGTATCAGGCTCACTTAGACTATTCAGTCCATTGTGATACCACATTGGTGAACTTCTCTCTTATCACTGAGTGCTGCCCGATTCCATGTTAAGCTCAATGACAAGGGACCTCCTTTTTATAGTCGAGTCCGAACGGCGTTCCACATTGCAGTGATACCACTTAGAGTAGCTTTGAAACCCTCAGAAATGTCACCAGCAATACTGAAGTGGGATAATCCACCGCTAAAAAACTTTTTGGTGTTCGGTCGAAGCAGGAATCGAACCCACGACCTTGTGTATGCAAGGCGGGCATGCTAACCATTGCACCACGGTGGCTCCCTTCATGTTATGATACCCATTTTTAATTGAAATCACTTAATTATAAGGACAATACGACTTCATCAAAAAGTTTATCGACTTTTGGACAAGGAAAAAAACTTTATATTAGAGGAATGCGTCTGCTATGCTAAGCAAAATTTGCATTCGTA
Source organism: Haematobia irritans (assembly GCF_050003625.1). Lineage (NCBI taxonomy): Eukaryota > Metazoa > Arthropoda > Insecta > Diptera > Muscidae > Haematobia > Haematobia irritans. The sequence continues at coordinate 36,605,142 of NC_134400.1, read as the reverse complement.
TTTTAAAGATATGAAATCTTTGACCTCACGACAATATTTTTTTTTTCAGTGTATGTTAAATGTAATTACTAATTAAATAATCGCTTGTTCGGTTGACAATTTGTCAATATTTTAAATCAACCCAAAGAGGTCAAATATATGTGAAAACTTTGTAGAACACTTATATGTTTACGATGAACACACAGTCTATCATAAACACAAAAGTTGTACCATCCATCCGAATCCATCATTCATCTTTACATAAATCTAAGTAAAATCTATAAAGATATCACGTGTACCACTTTCTGTAGATTATTTTTTTCGGGTTTAGTTTATTTCTTTGAAGAAGCTAATATTGGTCGACTGACACACGGCTCATGTTAACAATTCAAATTTCCATTCCAAGTCAGTTGTCAAGATTCAAGTATTTAATTATGGGTTTGGTATATTTCCTTTTTTTTGTGGTTTTGTTTTTTCGCTGAGTGCTTTGATTTCTGTTGGTGTGTTTTTTCTTTGAGCCTCAAAACAAATTTTCTTATGCTAGCGGATGATTTTTTGAATTTTAAAATTATGGACATCCATCCATATCATTGGTCAAGTGCCACGATTAGGGACTTGAGGCTGTTTTCTGGCAACGATGATTATGATACAAGCATCGCTATCTACTTGAGGTCAAGTTGTGGTTTAACATTCGATGCGGCTTTTTGGAATATTTTATAAAAATGGATATTTGGTGAATGAGTTTGTTTAAATGTCAATGAATGGCACAACACTTGTATTCTTATTTCAACTATTCATTGAAATTTTTGTGAATGAATTTAATGCTTTTGAAAATTGTCTTATAGGTATATGAAGACTATCTAAAAAATTATGACATATGGTCAAACATAAAATTTAATTATGATGGATAATTTTGACATATTTTTTTGTGGACCCATTTTACGATTTTAAGAGTAGGGATTCATTAGAAAAACATTGTGAATACATTTTTGGGCACATATCATATGTCATCAAAATTTTTATATCATCACCAAAGGAAGAAACATGGTTTGATATGGTATTCGCTTGAACTAAAAAATTGACATATAGTGAAAACTATTTGGATCCACCAAAGCCTCCGTAAATTGGCAAGAAAATAATCTATCCCAGTAAAAAATTTGGAAGTTCTTCCAAAGGCACAACTTTAAAAGCACTTTCAGAAGATGCGCTCCCAATGATGTTCTTTATTTTAACTACACGGGAAGTTCTTTTAATTCAAGTTTTTATAACTCGATTTTTTCTTTCTTTTAATAGATAATTTTAACTTTTTTTGTTTCAAATAGGTTAAAACCCGAGTAAGAATTCCTAAAATAGTACAAATCATTTAAATTTAAAAATGCTAAATCCAATCTGAAAAAATTGTGGAATTTTGAAAATATTTCAGGTCAAACGTTTCCGTCAAGCCTTAGAATCCATTAAAAATTATAAAAAAATATAAAAAATTATTTCTTTGACAAAATATCACAGAATTTTTATACCCTCCATCATAGGATGGGGATAACTTTGTCATTCCGTTTGTAACACATCGAAATATTGCTCTAAGACCCCATAAAGTATATATATTCTGGGTCGTGGTGAAATTTTGAGTCGATCTAAGCATGTCCGTCCGTCCGTCCGTCCGTCCGTCCGTCCGTCTGTTGAAATCACGCTAACTTCCGAACGAAACAATCGACTTGAAACTTGGCACAAGTAGTTGCTATCGATGTAGGTCGGATGGTATTGAAAATGGGCCATATCGGTCCACTTTTACGTATAGCCCCCATATAAAGGGACCCTCAGATTTGGCTTGTGGAGCCTCTAACAAAAGCATATTTCATCCGATCCAGCTGAAATTTGGTATATGGTGTTGGTATATGGTCTCTAACAACCATGCAAAAATTGGTCCACATCGGTCCATAATTATATATAGCCCCCATATAAACCGATCCCCAGATTTGGCTTGCGGATCGTAAAAGAGAAGCAAATTTCATCCGATCCGGCTGAAATTTGGTACGTGGTGTTGGTATATGGTCTCCGACAACCGTGCAAAAATTGGTTCACATCGGTCCATAATTATATATAGCCCCCATATAAACCGATCCCCAGATTTGGTTTGCGGAGCCTCAAAGAGAAGAAAATTTCAGTCGATCCGGCTGAAATTTGGTACATGATGTTGGTATATGGTCTCTAACAACCACGCAAAAATTGGTCCATATCGGTCCTTAATTATATATAGCCCCCATATAAACCGATCCCCAGATTTGGGTTGCGGAGCCTCAAAGAGAAACAAATTTCATCCGATCCGCCTGAAATTTGGTACATGATATTGGTATATGGTTTCTAACAACCATGCAAAAATTGGTTCACATCGGTTCATAATTATATATAGCCCCCATATAAACCGATCCCCAGATTTGGCTTGCGAAGTCTCCAAAAGAAGCAAATTTCATCCAATCCGGATGTAATTTGGAACATGGTGTTAGTATATGATCTTTAACAACCGTGCCAGAATTGGTCCATATCGGTCCATAATTATATATAGCCCCCATATAAAACGTTCTTCAGATTTGACCTCCGGAGCCTCTTGGAGGAGCAAAATTCATCCGATCCGGTTCAAATTAGGAACGTGGTGTTAGTATATGGTCGCTAACAACCATACCAAAATTGGTCCAATCACACAAAAATTGGTCCATATCGGTTCATAATCATGGTTGCCACTAGAGCCAAAAATAATCTACCAAAATTTTATTTCTATAGAAAATTTTGTCAAAATTTTATTTCTAGAGAAAATTTTGTTAAAATTTTATTCGGTTCATAATAAAATGTTCATCATTGTCAAAATTTTATTTCTATAGAAAATTTTGTTCAAATTTTAGTCGGTTCATAATCATGGTTGCCACTCGAGCCAAAAATAATCTTCCAAGATTTTATTTCTATAGAGCACTTTGTCAAAAGTTTATTTCTATAGAAAATTTTGTTAAAAGTTTATTTCTGTAGAAATTTTTGTCAAAATTTTCTTCCTATAGAAAATTTTGTCAAAATTTTTATTTCTATAGAAAATTTTGTGAAAATTTTATTTCTATAGAAAATTTTGTTAAAATTTTATTTCTATAGAAAATTTTGTTAAAATTTTATTTCTGTAGAAAATTTTGTCAAAATTTTATGTCTACTTTGTCAAACTGAATTATATACGTATTGGATCGATCTTGTTTGATTTAATATATACCACGTATGGACTTACATACAATTTAGAAGATGGTGTTAGGAGGTTTTAAGATACCTTGCCATCGGCAAGCGTTACCGAAACTTAAGTAATTCGATTCTGGATGGCAGTGTTTAGAAGAGTTTCTACGCAATCCATGATGGAGGGTACATAAGCTTTGGCCTGGCCGAACTTACTTAATTTGCATCCAAAACATTGAATTCGGATTACACCTAAAGAAGTGATGCAAATTCAGTGCAACGGTGGTTGAAATGGAGGACTTCCGTCCTATGAAAAGCCCATGTTAAATTCATCGCTTTTGCGTCAATTTTGCACCACTTCCGGATCCGTAACGAACATTTTCATTGCTTTTTTGGTGACGCTTTTTGTGCTGGGTATATTAATGATTTACAAAGTTCAAAAGTTTATAACTTTGTTAAATCGAAAATTTCCTCAAACAATCAAAACAGACCATGAGAAGATCCAAAAAGCCCATGAGCATTGACTTAAAGTGGAAAAGCTTAAAAAGGCCACACCAATTGTCAAAAGCAAAAGGCCATCACAACGACCATCAGTTAACCAAGGCATAGTCTATAGCCAATAAGCTGAAAAGCTCAACGACAAAACAAAAGCAAATTGTGTTTATTCTATACGCTATGTCCATCTATATGACAGTACGATATATATGTGGGGAAAAATAGATGTGATGTGATATAAAACAAGATGCCATGTGATAATGCGTTGAATGCCAAATCGACAGACAAAGGAAGACATGATCACACGAAAAATTGCCAAAACTACAAAGAAATAAAATAAATAAATATTTGGTGGACATGTAATCAGTAGGGGAAAAACTCATTGCATGAAAATCCTAACGATATATAATTTTTCAAAGGTGCTCATCGCAATATAAAAAGTGGAAAATATATTCATTTGATCGTTCAGTTTGTAACAGATATATACAAATATAGATAGGTAAAGTGGAAAAGGATGTCAATTAAAATGGCTTAATTAATTTTTTTAATTTTTAACAAGAGCTGAAATTTATAGATTCATTTCGGGGTTTTTAATTGGCAATGTGATCACCAATCAGTTAATTTCCATTTTATATGCGTAGAGACTAGATTTTTCGGATTTAATTTTTTCGATTTTGTTCAAATTTAATACTTTCAATGAAAACAAGTATATACGGCCGTAAGTTCGGCCAGGCCGAATCTTATGTACCCTCCACCATGGCCTGTCATCCACAATCGAATTAATTGGGTTGTGGTATCTTCTTAACATCGTTTTCGAAATTGTGAGTTAGTCCATACGTGGTATATATTAGACAAAAAAGGTATGTATAAAAATAATTACGAATCGATATGGACTTTTGCACGGTACGTAGAGAGCCAGAATTGAAATATGGGGTCGCTTATATGTGGGCTATATAGAATTATGAACTTGATATGGACCAATTTTTGTGTGATTGGGGATCGATTTGTCTGAGGGCTATATATAACTATAGACCGATATGGACCTAGTTAGGCATGGTTGTTAACGGCCATACACTAGCACAATGTACCAAATTTCAACTGACTCGGATGAAATTTGTTCCTCCAAGTGGCTCCAAAACCAAATCTCGGGATCGGTTTATATGGAGGCTATATATGATTATGGACTGATATGGACCACTTTTGGCATGGTTGTTAAATATCATATACTACCACCACCATATCGGAGAATTTTGCTTCTCCAAAAGGCACCGGAGGTCAAATCTGAGGATCGGTTTATATGGGGGCTATATATAATTATGGAATGATATGAACCAATTACTGCATGGTTGTTGGATACCATATACTAACATCACGTACCAAATTTCAACCGAATCGGATGAAATTTGCTCTTCCAAGGGGCTCCGGACGTCAAATCTGGGGATTGGTTTATATGGGGCCTATATATAATTATGGACCGATTTCGACCAATTTTTGCATTGGTGTTTGAGGCCATATATTAACACCACGTACCAAATTTCAACTGAATCAGATGCATTTTGGTCTTCCAAGGGGCTTCGGAGGTCAAATCTGGTGATCGGTTTATATGGGGGCTATATATAATTATCGACCTATGTGGACCAATTTTTGCATGGTTGTTAGAGGCCATATACTAACACCATGTATAAAATTTCAGCCGGATCGGATGAAATTTGCCTCTCTTAGAGGCCTCGCACGCCAAATCGGGGGATCGGTTTATATGGGGCTATATATAATTATGGACCGAAGTGGACCAATTTTTGCATGGTTGTTAGAGACCATATACTAACACCATGTACCAAATTTCAGCCGGATCGGATGAAATTTGCTTCTCTTAGAGGCCTCGCAAGCCAAATCGGGGGATCGGTTTATATGGGGGCTATATAATTATGGACCGATGTGGACCAATTTTTGCATGGTTGTTAGAGACCATATACTAACACCATGTACCACATTTCAGCCGGATCGGATGGAATTTGCTTCTCTCAGAGGCCTCGCAAGCCAAATTTGGGGGTCCGTTTATATGGGGGCTATACGTAAAAGTGGACCGATATGGCCCATTTACAATACCATCCGACCTACATCAATAACAACTGTGCCAAGTTTCAAGTCGATAGCTTGTTTCGTTCGGAAGTTAGCGTGATTTCAACGGACGGACGGACGGACGGACATGCTCAGATCGACTCAGAATTTCACCACGACCCAGAATATATATACTTTATGGGGTCTTAGAGCAATATTTCGATGTGTTACAAACGGAATGACAAAGTTAATATACCCCCCATCCTATGGTGGAGGGTATAATAAAGGTTTTTCAACCAAATTTTTAGGATGCGCAATTTACAAAATATTAAGGACAAATTTCATTAAAATAATGACATTTTAATTAAAACAAAGTTTATAATCTTTACTCCAAAATTTTTTTTCTTTAAATTTAGGACTCAAAATTTGAAATTTTGCGTCCCTCCGTTAAAGCCGCATGGCTTTGACCTACGTAAAATTTCCTTAAAGTAAAGAAACATATTTTTGATTCAAAGAAATCGTTCTTAAATTAACTGAAATATTGAATTTTTAGATTTAAGATAAAAACGCTTCAAATATAGGCTAAAACTTATCTTGAAGATTTGGTATCTTTGGTTTCAAATTTGTTTGGAATTAGAAAACATTTTTTACTTCGAAGTATCCGTAAATATTTGGATTTTTAAACTGGCATTTGTTTGTACGTGAATAGCGTTATTAATAGTAACATACATCGCGAAAACAGAATTAAACTTCGATAAATGAGAGCTATAGCCTAATTTTAATTTTATTGATCCCAGATTTAAAGGCAGATAGGTCGCTGAAAAATGTCTTTATGTTAAAGAAGCCGCATCTTTGGCTCGGTAAATACCAAAATCCTTAATTGAAGGTCAAAATCTTTGGATCCAAGTAAACTTTCTTTTTAGTGCAAATTTCAACAGGATTGGAAGAATGTTGCTACTCCAAGAGGATCCGCAAATCAAATATGGGGCTCGGTTTATGTGGGATATATCTATTGTGGTTCATTTGCAATGTCATCTGACCTACCTCAGTAGCAACTACTTGTACAAATTTTCAGATCGATAGCCTGTTTCGTTCGAAAGTTGGCATAATTTCAACAGACGGACAGACATCGCTAGATCGACTCAAAATGGGGTCTGAAGCAATATTTCAATGTGTTACAAACGGAATGGCAAAATTAATATGCCCCCATTCTATGGGTATAAAAAATAGGTAAAACTACAAGTTTTTGAGTAATACTTGTATATACCCTACGGGAAATGGATCAACCACAGGACCAGTACAGGACTAGTCCCTGGTGTGCATGGACCAGTCCTAGTTCTGGTCAAGACGTATGGAAGGGACCGGTCACTTTAACATTAGTTTGTCATTGACGGGGTAGATTTACACTTTAGGACACGTCTTGGACTCGTTCTTTAGGACACGTTCTGGGACATTTTAGTAGGAGCACCCCATAGACAGGTCCTCACACAGAAAAAAATATCACCAAAATATTTCCAATTAAAAAGTTAATTGAAGTTGAAAATTTTTTCAATTAATAAATTAATTGATACAATTAACTTTTTAATCATGATAGAGACATTAAGTTAATTAAGTCAATGATTCAAAATTTAAAAATTTTTAATTAAAAACTTAATTGATACAATTAACTTTTTAATCAAATTCGGAAGACTAAGTCAGTTAAAAAAGTGATGAACATTTTTTAAAATTTTTAATTAAAATTTTTTTCAAACAATCAATTGTTAATCCATATAAAAATTCTAAGCCAATTCAAAATGTAATTGAAAATAGTTACCTTTTTTAATTAATAAATTAATTGATTTTTGCCATCAACATCAATTAAATTTTTAATTGAATCAATTAAAAAATTAATTGAAATTTGGTAATGAAATCAATTAATTTTTTAATCAAGAATTTTTTCTATGCCCAATTAAAACTATGATTGATACTATCATTTTCGTGATTGAAGACATTTCAATTAAAAAATTAATTGGATCAATTAATTTCGTGATTGAATCAGAAAAAATTTTTTTTGTGTGCATGAACCAGTCTCGAACAAACTCTTAGGAATCTGTTTCAGTTTGGTTATCCGAATAGCACCAGAAATGAAAAACTTTTGAAATATATTGAACAATAGGTTATTCTGGTAATTCTACTTCACAAAATGTGTAGATCCAATAAGATTTTTATATTATTATATCGAGTATGGAAATCATTGAATTATGACTATTTAAAAACTGCGACAAACTGGATCACCGGTACCAGTCCTGTGATAGGTCCGTCAGTGGCAATTTGCACCAATTTCCCGTAGGGTATTTTATCGCAAGTTCCACGTCTGCCGAGAAATGGATCCGTACACTTTTCAAATATTTTTTGAAATTTTTCCATTATCTTATTTGTCTCCATTATTATACAATTATTTTTTGATATACAGTAAAATTCAGAACTTTTAAATTTATTTCGAAAAGATATTCTCATAAAGTAAAAATTAAGACCGTCTCCAAGTAATGACTTGGAAAGAATTTCCAATTTTTTTTGCTGGCCGTGCATAATACTCCACGAATATACTTAACCTAATCCCTACCCCTAACCACCATAACAATCTACAGAGTGTATACAGTGAAACCCCTGCAAGATGGACACCCACGATCGCCTAAATTTTGTCCGCCTTTGAGAGGTGTTCAGGAATGGGAAGTTAATGTTAATGTGTTAACATAATATAGCAAACGCCCCCAGACAACTATCTGTCTTTGGGAGGTGTTCGGTTTTCAGAGAGTCCAAGTTTGAGAGGTTTCACTGTATTCTGAACTTTGAAAAGTTTATATTTTTATTGAATTTCCTTGAAGCCGTCAGCGATAAATTTAGGATGACCTATAGAACCCAAATAACAATGATTCATATAGATTCAGAATTCGGTGTAGCCCCAATATGTACCTACCATTCAAACAGATTTTTCGAGAGAGTACACTGAAAAAAAGCATGCCCCGTTCCAAAGATTTTGTCTTTACATTAAAAATTTTGGTATTGATTCCGGGCCAACGAAGCGGAGATTACAATTAAAACTACTTTTAATTTTGTCTTAAAAGTATTTTGAATTTGGGTTTTGTGTACTTGCTTCTAGGAAGCAAATTTTAATTTTTCGCTTTTCAGCTTTTTTTCTTCATATGCTATCAAAGTCCTTTGAAAACGAGTTAACGACAACTTTATTTCACAAATTAAGAATCGACTTCCAGTAGAAATTATGCTATGTTTCAAGTAAAAAACGTCTTTAAAATAAAGTGTTGAAAAACATGTCCTATATTTGAACGATTTTTTGCTTTGTAGTCAAGATGCAAAAAGACAACAAATTTAAAGACAATTTCATTAAATTTAAAGAATTTTTCTGAATTATTAAAGTCAAGTTGACCTTAGCCCAAACATTTTTTCTTTCATGTTATGATACCCATTTTTAAGTAAAATCACTTAATTATAAGGACGATACGACTTCGTTGAAAAGTTTATCGACTTTTGGACAAGTAAAAAAAAAAAAAACTTTATATTAGAGAAATGTGTCTTCTATCCTAAGCAAAATTTGCATTCGTATTTTAAAGACATGAAATCTTTGACCTCACGACAATATTTTTTTTTCAGTGTATAATACATCATATCTGCCTAAAAGTCTTCATGTATATGCAGCCCAAGACGGAGGGTAGCTTAGATTCGTTCATGGCCACCAATGTTTTCGCTGTATATCTCCCTCATAGGTGCTGAGAGAAGATTAACTTTATTTTGTTCGAAGAAATCTTATTCGGTGTTTAAGTGAAGTGAAGTAAAGAAATAGCAACATAAACATTCCACCACCTCAATACATATTTGAACTGCCAGAGAGGGTGGGGTAGTGGGAACCTATAATCCTTAAATTTAGCTGATATTGGTTTTTCTTTGAGCTGAGTTTTTAGTGGCATTCAAGCCACACCTGTTTCATGTTTTCCTTCGGTGGTGGCACTTTCAAACGACATGAAAATGTCTACGCAAGTTGTAAACTTCCTTGCAGCGTATGTGTGCGCATGCGCATCCAGCCGCATGATGATCAAGAGCCATGACCAACATAAACAGCTAGGATGAGAAAAAAAACTTTTTTATATCACAGTTGCATTTCTTGTTTCTTTATGCTGTTTTTGTTGTTGTTATTGTTACTTTAGTTGCAGGCTCCATCTCGAACATGGCTTAAATGTTCTGGAGGTTATTTGTGTCTAGGAGTAGCAAAACAAACAAAAAAACCGAAAAAGGTCCAACATGACAAAACGCATTTGAAACTGATAATGATGAAACCAACAAAAAACAAAACCGTTAGAAAACATCAACATTTACACTTGTTGGTATCATGGCCAGACCGTAGAGGTAAGTTAGGTGTTGTTGGTATCCAGAGGAGTAAATATCGTAAAACAGTATTTTTAATCAGTGGACATTTTGCGACAAAGTATTTCGCTCGCCATAATGGTGGGAAATAATTGATTGTGCTTTCTGTTAAATAGGCATAACGAAAAACAAAAATCAATACCTGGAGATAGAAAAATCAGAAAAATCCGCTGTAAGCCTGTATGAGTTTGAGCAGGAAAATCAAAATGTGAGAAAGGGTTAAGGTCAATCGGATTGTACTAAGGAATTTCCTCACGCGAAAAATATTAATAAGACAATCTGCCAGTGCGGACTATTTATTACTCTATTGAAAATCTTATTGTTTATTCCCAATCTAGTGATGTCCGTCTGCCTGTCTGTCTTTTGTAAACACACCTTTATTGTCAACAAATAAACAAATACCCTCTACCAATATGGTCTCAGACCCCATAAAGTATATATATTATAGATAGTGGTAAAATTTCGAGTCTATAAAGCATTGTCCGTCCGTCCCTCTGTTGAATAGTATTGCAAATCGGCTCACCGGACAATATATTAACACCACGTACCAAATATCAACTGAATCAGATGAATTTTGGTCTTCCAAGAGGCTCCGGAGTTCAAATCTGGTGATCGGTTTATATGGGGGCAATATATAATTATGCACCGATGTGGACCAATTTTTTCATGGTCATTGGAGATCATATACTAATACCATGTCCCAATTTCAGCCGGATGGGATGAAATTTGTTTCTCTTAGAGGCTCCGCAAGCCAAATCGGGGGATCGGTTTATATGGGGGCTATATATAATTATTGACCGATGTGGACCAATTTTTGCATGATTGTTAGAGATCATATACTAACACTATGTACCAAATTTCAGCTGGATCGGATGAAACTTTCTTCTCTTAGAGGCTCCGCAAGCCAAATCTGGGGATCGGTTTATATGGGGGCTATATATAATTATGGATCGATGTGGACCAATTTTTGCATGGTTGTGAAATACCATATACTAACACCATGTACCAAATTTCAGCCGGATCGGATGAAATTTGCTTCTCTTAGATGGTCTGCAAGCCAAATTTGGGTGTCCGTTTATATGGGGGCTATACGTAAAAGTGGACCAATATGGCCCATTTGCAATACCATCCAACATTTGTGTAACCATCTCAACTACTTCAAATTTGCTGGGAGCTATTTAAAGGTTTGCATTTTCAGATACAAATACTTATAATGGAGACAATTTTTTGTACTTCTACAAAATCTCTAGAATTAAAATTTAAATTGGCTAACGCTATCAAGTTAATTGGAGGAAAATCCCGTACACTGAAAAAAATATTGTCGTGAGGTCAAAGATTTCATGTCTTTAAAATACGAATGCAAATTTTGCTAAGCATAGAAGACGAATTTCTCTAACATATAGTTTATTTCCTTGTCCAAAAGTCGATAAACTTTTCAATGAAGTCGTATTGTCCTTATAATTAAGTGATTTCACTTAAAAATGGGTATCATAACATGAAAGAAAAAATGTTTGGGCTAAGGTCAACTTGACTTTAATAATTCAGAAAAATTCTTTAAATTTAATGAAATTGTCTTTAAAAATACAAAGCAAAAAATCGTTTAAAAATAGGACATGTTTTTCAAAACTTTATTTTAAAGACGTTTTTACTTGAAACATATCATAATTTTTACTGGAACTCGAGTCTTAATTTGGAAAATTAAGTTGTTGTTAACTCGCTTTTAAAAGACTTTGATAGCATATGAAGAAAAAAAAGCTGAAAAAGCAAAAAATTAAATTTGCTTCTTAGAAGCAAGTACACAATACCCAAATTTAAAAGAGAATTGTGTCTTAAAAATATCTTTACTTGTATTCTCTGCTTCTTTGGCTCGGAATCAATACCAAAATTTTTAAAGTAAAGACAAAATCTTTGGAAACGGGCATGCTTTTTTTTCAGTGTAGAAAATGTGTTTAAAATATGAAACAGTCTACCATATTTCCCCAACTCTGGTGTACGTATATATGGGAACTATATATAATCTGAACTGATTTTGACTAAATTTGACACGCATAGTTAGAATAATAATTCTGCTATCTCTGCAAAATTTCACGTAAATGGGAGTATAACTTTGGCTCCCGTGGTCATATGAGTCTAAATCGGGCGAAAGATATATATGGGAGCTATATCTAAATCTGAGCCGATTTCAACCAAATTTGGTACGCTTACCGATACTATTAAACGTACTCCTTGTGCAAAATGTGAAGCAAGTCAGGGTAAAACTCTGGCATTTGAGGCCGTTTACCGATACTATTAAACGTACTCCTTGTGCAAAATTTGAAGCACATCACTGCCAAACTATGGCTTCTGAGGCCATATAAGTTCAAATCGGACGAAAGGTATATATGGGAGCTATATCTAAATCTGAACCGATTTCAATCACATTTACCAAACATTGGTAGAATGTCAATTATATTCTCTGTGCTAAATTTAACGAAAATCGGTAGTAAACTTTGGCTTCTGTGGTCATATGAGTCTAAATCGGAAGAAACATATATATGGGAGCTATATCTAAATCTGAACTGATTTGGCTGATATTTTGCAAGTTTTGCGAGACTAATAAAATATTCAGATGTACGGAATTTGAAGAACATCGGTTTATAAACACGCCATTTGTGATCAGATAGGTGATAAATATATACAGCAGCTATATCTAAATCTGAACCGATTTTTTCCAAAATCAATAACGATGGTCTTTGTCCCAAGAAACGACCCTATGCCAAATTTGAGTACGATCGGACTTAAACTGCGACCTGTACTTTGCACACAAAAATACATGAACAGTCAGACAGACGGACATCGCTAAATCGAATCAGAATTTAATTCGAAGACGATCGGTAAACTAAACAGACTTTTCCTTCTTGGCGTTACATGAAAATGCACATACTTATTATACCCTGTACCACACTGAAAAAACAGTGAACCCACCAGGAAAGATAACTTTCGATTAATTTTAGAAAATTTTGAATTTTTTTAGAAAATTTTAACTAAACAGTATTACAAGCGCTGGCATCACTCCGATATGGTAAAAATAAGTAAATATTTTTCGACAAATTCAAGAAAATTTATTAGACATAACTAAGTTTTTGCACTTGTTAAAGAAAATTTTGTAGTTTTAAGAGAAATCTTGGAGTTCAAAATTGCAAGAATGTCTTTAGTGCCATACGAAGTTCATGATGGACACATTTTTGGTAAAATTTACAAATTTAAGGAAATAATGAACTATTTTGTGAGAAATACGAAATTAGGAAACCTTTATGCTTTATTTTTGTATAATTTTTTCCTGTGTTTTAGTTCATTTAACTAACGTACGCAAAAAATTATTTGAGTAAAGTAAACTTTTTCCAAACATAATGATTCTATGAACTAATATAAAGTTAAATTGGCTTTAGTGAAATAGAGAGTTCACTTTTTTTTGAGTGCACTGTAGTGATGAAGGGTATAATTATTGCCGTTGTTATTTTTTTTATTTTGCATACAATCTTTACGTACTTCATTAGAGATTTTTTAACTTAAGGTTTAATATAACACTTCACTTATCAATTTATATTTCCCACTTTAAAGATCTATATCCCCTCCTCCAGAAAATTAGAAAATCCTTATTATTTTCCATATATAACCGAATATACCATATGCCTTGAGCTTTTCTCATGACATGGTGGTAGGTGACATTGCGTTTATGTCTTGCAACACCTAAGAGTTGGTTCCATGGTTTAGACCAAGTTCGTTTCTTAAGTCTTTCGTTTAGACTTGGTCTCCGTTGAGAGTACATGAAGTTGACGTTCTTGTAAATGTTTTACACAAAAATTCAACACAATCTCATAACAAGCATCTCTCTTCCTAAAGGCCGGCCACCAAGCCTTACAAGAATACAGAAACCCCATACACATCACATTAGAGATGAACAGGTGAGTAAAATTTCTCTCACGTGCTGGTCTAAAAAAATTCTACTCAAGTTAATGCATGTGTAGAATATTTGGTAAGAATTCGCGTTCATGATGGAAACACTAGTTCTTACACACGCTTAAGAAGAATGCTCATGAAAAATACAATGCCATAAATGACAATACCTATCATTTTCAAAATAGGATAAATAAGGCGGTTGAAATTTTTCTTGTGAGGGCTATTTTTCATATAGAAAAACAAAACACCTCTACTTTCTCACACTCAAGATATTAATTTCCATTGGCGGTATCGATTCAGGACTGTGATCCACGAAAACTTTGTATGTCTTAAAAGTTTCAGAGTCACGTTTCCATCCCTACTTCGCATACATATACAACCCCACAAAGGCTATTTAATACTGCAATGTTGCATTTCACAAAACTTAAAATGAATTAACAAACAGAAGCAACAACAAAGGCGCATTAACAACAAAAGAAGTGTACCAGCAAAGTCTACAGCTTTGACACTTTGCAACGTGTTCTTTGTTGTTAAAACTATCATCTGATGCTTTTGGCTATGTTGGGGATGGTTGGTTAAAAATGACCATTCCATTATATGCCTGTGTTGAGAAATTGTGTTTTCCAAAATCAATTCATGTAGGGTGAATGATGTACCTGAGTGGTACATTAAACCAATAGGTTATTTAATTTAGTATTTCCCGCTTCTTGGGCTGGGACTCACGCATCTTAACTACAAACAAAACAAGTAAGGAAAGTCTAAAGTCGGGCGGGGCCGACTATACTATACCCTGCACCACTTTGTAGATCTAAATTTTCGATACCATATTACATGTGTTGGGGGCTATATATAAAGGTTTTTCCCAAATACATACATTTAAATATCACTCGATTTGGACAGAATTTGATAGATTTCTACAAAATCTATAGACTCAAAATTTAAGTCGGCACTAGGGTGGAACACAATGTTAGTAACAAACAAGTAAGGAAAGTCTAAAGTCGGGCGGGGCCGAATATATTATACCCTGCACCACTTTGTAGATATAAATTTTCGATACCATATGACATCCGTTAACTGTGTTGGGGGCTATATATAAAGATTTGTCCCAAATACATACATTTAAGTATCACTCGATCTGGACAGAATATGATAGACTTCTACAAAATTTATAGACTCAAAATTTAAGTCGGCTAATGCACTAGGATGGAACACAATGTTAGTAAAAAAAAATATGGGAAACATTTAAATCTGAAGCAATTTTAAGGAAACTTCGCAAAAATTTATTTATGATTTATCACTCGATATATATGTATTAGAAGTTTAGGAAAATTAGAGTCATTTTTACAACTTTTCGACTAAGCAGTGGCGATTTTACAAGGAAAATATTGGTATTTTGACCATTTTTGTCGAAATCAGAAAAACATATATATGGGAGCTATATCTAAATCAGAACCGATTTCAACCAAATTTGGCACGCATAGCAACAACGCTAATTCTACTCCCTGTGCAAAATTTCAACAAAATCGGAGTTAAAAATTGGCCTCTGTGGTCATATGAGTGTAAATCGGGCGAAAGCTATATATGGGAGCTATATCTAAATCAGAACCGATTTCAACCAAATTTGGCACGCATAGCAACAATGCTAATTCTACTCCCTGTGCAAAATTTCTACTTAATCGGAGTTAAAAATTGGCCTCTGTGGTCATATGAGTGTAAATCGGGCGAAAACTATATATGGGAGCTATATCTAAATCTGAAACGATTTCAACCAAATTTGGCACGCATAACTACAATGCTAATTTTACTCCCTGTGCAAAATTTCAACTAAATCGGAGGAAAAAATTGGACTCTGTGGGCAAATGAGTGTAAATCGGGCGAAAGCTATATATGGGAGCTATATCTAAATCTGAACCGATTTCAAGCAAATTTGGCACGCATAGCTACAATGTGAATTCTACTCCCTGTGCAAAATTTCAAACAAATTGGAGGAAAACTCTGGCTTCTGGGACCGTATTAGTCCATATCGGGCGAAAGATATATATGGGAGCTATATCTAAATCTGAACCGATTTCAATAAAATTTTGCACATTTGACTATACTACCAATTGTACTCCCTGTGCAAAATTTCAACCGAATTGGGGTAATACTCAGGCTTCTAGGGACGTATAAGAGCATATCGGGCGAAAGATATATATGGGAGCTATATCTAAATCTGAACCGATTTCCTCCAAAATCAATGGGGTTCTATTTTTACCCAAAACACATACTTGTGCCAAACTCGCAGTTGATTGGCCTTAAATTACTACCTAATCCCTTGGTTACAAAAATGTGTTCACGGACAGACGGTCAGACGGACTCAGGAGCCCACCCTAAGCATTTTTGTCAAAGACACCAGACACATGGTCGTCTCCTTCTGGGTGTTGCAAACATATGCACTAACTTATAATACCCTGTTCCACAGTGTGGCGCAGGGTATAAATATGGGAAACATTTAAATCTGAAGCAATTTTAAGGAAACTTCGCAAAAGTTTATTTATGATTTGTCGCTCGATATATATGTATTAGGGAGCTATATCTAAATCTGAACCGATGTCAACCACATTTGGCATGCATGGCTACATTGCTAATTCTACTCCCTGTGCAAACTTTCAACTAAATCGGAGCAAAAAATTGGCCTCTGTGGGCAAATGAGTGTAAATCGGGCGAAAGCTATATATGGGAGCTATATCTAAATCTGAACCGAAGTGGCTGATATTTTGCATGTTTTTCGAGGCTCATAAAATATTCGGATGTACGGAATTTGAGGAAGATCGGTTGATATACACGCCAATTATGACCAGATCGGTGAAAAATATATATGGCAGCTATATCTAAATCTGAACCGATGTTTTCCAAAATCAATAGGAATCGTCTTTGAGCCGAAACAGGACCCTATACCAAATTTTAGGATAATCGGATTGCGAACTGCGAGCTGTACTTTGCACAAAAAAATACACCAACAGAGAGACAGACGGACAGCCGGACAGACAGACGGACATCGCTAAATCGACTCAGAATTTAATTCTAAGCCGATCCGTATACTAAAAGGTTGGTCTATGATTACTCCTTCTTGGCGTTACATACAAATGCACAAACTTATTATACCCTGTACCACAGTTGTGGTGAAGGGTATAAAAAAGGGCTTCAAATATAGAAGATGTTTTTCGGCACTTTATTTTAAAGATAATTTTTTCTTGAGACATATCATAATGTCTACTTAAAGTCAAGTCTGAATTTGGAAATTTCAGTTTTCGGTAAAACATTTTTAAAGGACTTTGATAGCACATGAACAAAAAAGCAGAAAAAAAAACTAAAAAAATACAAATTTATTTCCTAGTACTAAGAAATTTTTTGGCTCGGAATCAATACCATTAGTGTAAGGACAAACTCTTTGAAACCGGGCTTTTTTAGTGGGGCATATACTAACTCCACGTACCAAATTTCAACCTGATTAGATAAAACTTGCTCCTCCAAGCGGCTGCGCAAACCAAATCTGGGGTTCGGTTTATTTGGGGTTTGTATATTCTCATATGGTCCATTTGCAATACCATCGGACCTACATCAATAAGAAATAACAGGTTGGCTGATAAGTCCCCGGTCTGACACATAGATGGCGTTGTTAGTATTAAATGCATATTATTTTTATATAGTACCAACCTTAAAATGATTCGTGTCAACATTTGACGTCTGTAAGTCAATTAGTTTGTGAGATAGAGCGTCTTTTGTGAAGCAACTTTTGTTATTGTGAAAAAATGGAAAAAAAGGAATTTCGTGTTTTGATAAAATACTGTTTTCTGAAGGGAAAAAATACGGTGGAAGCAAAAACTTGGCTTGATAATGAGTTTCCGGACTCTGCCCTAGGGAAATCAACAATAATTGATTGGTATGCAAAATTCAAGCGTGGTGAAATGAGCACGGAGGACGGTGAACGCAGTGGACGCCCGAAAGAGGTGGTTACCGAAGAAAATATCAAAAAAATCCACAAAATGATTTTGAATGACCATAAAATTAAGTTGATCGAGATAGCAGAGGTCTTAAAGATATCAAAGGAATGTGTTGGTCATATCATTCATCAATATTTGGATATGCGGAAACTCTGTGCAAAATGGGTGCCGCGCGAGCTCACATTTGACCAAAAACAACAACTTGTTGATGATTCTGAGCGGTGTTTGCAGTTGTTAACTCGTAATATACCCGAGTTTTTCCGTCGATATGTGACAATGGATGAAACATGGCTCCATCACTATACTCCTGAGTCCAATCGACAGTCGGCTGAGTGGACAGCGACCGGTGAACCGTCTCCGAAGCGTGGAAAGACTCAAAAGTCCGCTGGCAAAGTAATGGCCTCTGTTTTTTTGGGATTCGCATGGAATAATTTTTATCGATTATCTTGAGAAGGGAAAAACCATCAACAGTGACTATTATATGGCGTTATTGGAGCGTTTGAAGGTTGGAAACGACGGCAAAACGGCCCCATATGAAGAAGAAAAAAGTGTTGTTCCACCAAGACAACGCACCGTGCCACAAGTCATTGAGAACGATGGCAATAATTCATGAATTGGGCTTCGAATTGCTTCCCCACCCACCGTATTCTCCAGATCTGCCCTCCCAGTGACTTTTTCTTGTTCTCAGACCTCAAAAGGATGCTCGCAGGTAAAAAATTTGGCAGCAATGAAGAGGTGATCGCCGAAACTGAGGCCTATTTTGAGGCAAAACCGAAGGAGTAGTACCAAAATGGTATTAAACAAGTATATAAAGCCGAATCTTAAATACCCACCACCATGAATCAAATATTATAGTTTCCTGTGAAAATTTCAGGGGGATTTGGTGACAAGCAGATCAGTTCAACCAGTACACTTCCCGAAGATAAGTTCAAAGATTTTACCTATGAAGACTAGATCAGATTCTGTATTTATAAGAACCATATTTGTGGACATGGACCAATACACGCCATTTTCGGCTCTCATATTTAAGGTCCCAAAATACCTCTAGATTTCTCATTTCAGGCAAATTAGATAAAAACTACTACTCCAGATTTTCGATTTCAGGAAAAGTGGACAACAATTACGGTTTCTAGAAGCCCAAAAAGTAATATCGAGAGATCGGTCTATCTGATGGCTATATCAAAACATGGACCTATACTCACCATTTTCGGCATAAAATACCCCTAGATTTCCAATTTCAGGCAAATTGGATAAAAACTACGGATTCTATAAGCCCAAGACCCCAAATCGGGAGGTCGGTTTATATGGGGACTATATCAAAACTTGGACCGATATAGTCCATCTTCGAACTTGACCTGCCTGCAGACAAAAGACGAGTTTGTGCGAAACTTCAACACGATGGCTTTATTATTGAAGACTGTAGAGGATTACAACAGACAGACAGACAGACAGACAGACAGACAAACGGACAGACGGACATGGCTATATCGTCTTAGAATTTCTCCCTGATCAAGAATATATATACTTTATATAGACGGAAATCGATATTTCGGTGTGTTACAAACGGAATGACAAACTTGTTATACCCCCGTCACCATTCTATGGTGGTGGGTATAAAAATTGGAAGTTCGCTCTTGAAGGGAACTATGTTGAATAATACAAACGAATTTTGACAAAAAAAATGTTTTTTTCTTTGTTAGACCAGGGACTTATCAGCCAACCTGTTAAATGTACATTTGCGAAATTTCATGCAATGACATTAGATTTCAATATTTCCAAAATTCAAAAAATGTTTACTTGGATCCAAAGATGTGGACCTTCCCTCAAGGATTATGGTATTGATTCCGAGCCAAAGACGGCTTCTTTAAAATAAAGGTATTTTTTGGGGACATGGATTTAAAGCTAGATGCTTTAAATCAGTATTCAGAAGTACAAAAAATTTTCCACAAAACCCTATTTTAGAAATAGTATTATGATATATTAAGTACAAGAAACTTTATTTCATAGAGTTCGGTCAAAATTTTAAAAAAAATTTTAAAGATTAAAACATGTCTCAATTTCGGCTATCACCTCTTCATTCGATGAATATATCTTCCCTGTGAGCTCTGTTCAGAGTTTCGAGAACAGTGATTGGAGACACTCAAAGAAAAATTGTCTTCGCTAAGAAATGAGATTGCCGTTAAAATTGTTTCTATAAAAGAAAATAAAAACATTTACCTTATTTTCTCCTACAGAAAATATTTTTATGACAATGGAAAATATCGTTTGTCTAACATTTTATTTCGGGGGAAAGTATTTTTTCTTTTAGATCGAACATTTGTCAAAACTCCCATACTACCCTGATCATAATAGAAATATTGTGATTGTGAGCTTTTATCTATAGGGGAACTCCTTGAATACGGCCCCTAATAGACACTTCATATGAAAGGTTCCAACATAAATGTTTTTCTCCAATTTACTTATTTTATTACTATTCGACTTTTGGGGAAACCTTAGCAATCAGTTCATACAATCAATAAATTGCCCTGAAGATATTTTTTCTTTCAAATCCCATTATGTTTTAAAAATGTAGCGTAAAATATGAATTCAACTTGTTTCTTTACATTGTCAGGCTATTAAAATTCATTTAAATTCATTGTTCGTGTTAGCTAGCCCATATTTACTGAAAAAAAAAAACAAAAACTAAATAATCTGAAAAAATATCATGGTCTAAATTATGCTAATGTGATGTCTTATATTATGGTAGAGTCTATGAAAATCACAAAATCAGTAGTCATTTTTTATTGTAACCAAACAAAAGCCCAAAGAACAAAACGGCCAGGCTTAGCCAGCATTCACTGCTGGTATTTCAGCAGCTTCGTATTTGGAGTTTAATCTTCAAACGATATGGTGTTTTTCTAAATCTGTGAAGAGGGCTAAAAAAATGTAAATTTCCAATGATTAAAATTATAGCAGCAGGTAAAAGTGGTAATCCATTTTGGAATGATATAAACCATTTAAGTGTAACAAAAAAATAAAATGGAAATTGCTATCGATATTCATTTGCACCGATATCGATGGTATGATTAGTATGAAAACGGGTTTCCATATTGGTTTCCAACAAAAAGTGTTAGTTAAATGGAACACCCATTCCTACTTAAGTATTTCATATAAAAACTATGTCGAAATAGCTTTTCAAAAGCATATAGATTAATAATTACCGAAGCAATTTTTTTAACAAATCAGATTTGTCATGCTTTAGAAAAAACTACTTTTTTGTATTAGAGAAAAGGTTGAAATGTGAATGGAAAGTTGATGACAGGTTAAGGATGATGGGAAATGTTGAGTGAATGAGAACACGAGTTTTGAAAAAAATGTATGAGTAGTTATGAACCCTAGATGGACAATAACAAAAAACAAGTATATACGGCCGTAAGTTCGGCCAGGCCGAAGCTTATGTGCCCTCCATCATGGATTGCGTAGAAACTTCTTCTAAACACTGCCATCCACAATCGAATTACTTAAGTTGCGGTAACGCTTGCCGATGGCAAGGTATCTTAAAACCTCCTAATACCATCTTCTAAATTGTATGTAAGTCCTTACGTGGTATATATTAAATCAAAAAAGATCGATCCAATACGTATATAATTCAGTTTGACAAAGTAGACATAAAATTTTGACAAAATTTTCTACAGAAATAAAATTTTAACAAAATTTTCTATAGAAATAAAATTTTCACAAAATTTTCTATAGAAATAAAAATTTTGACAAAATATTCTATAGAAAGAAAATTTCTACAGAAATAAAATTTTAACAAAATTTTCTATAGAAATAAACTTTTGACAAAATTTTCTATAGAAATAACATTTTGACAAAATTTTCTATAGAAATAAAATTTTGGTAGATTATTTTTGGCTCTAGTGGCAACCATGATTATGAACCGATATGGACCAATTTTTGTGTGATTGGACCAATTTTGGTATGGTTGTTAGCGACCATATACTAACAACACGTTCCTAATTTGAACCGGATCGGATGAATTTTGCTCCTCCAAGAGGCTCCGGAGGTCAAATCTGGAGAACGTTTTATATGGGGGCTATATATAATTATGGACCGATATGGACCAATTCTGGCACGGTTGTTAAAGATCATATACTAACACCATGTTCCAAATTACAACCGGCTTGGATGAAATTTACTTCTCTTGGAGACTTCGCAAGCCAAATATGGGGATCGGTTTATATGGGGGCTATATATAATTATGAAGCGATGTGGACCAATTTTTGCGTGGTTGTTAGAGATCATATATCAACATCATGTACCAAATTTCAGCCGGATCGGATGAAATTTGCTTCTCTTTGAGGCTCCGCAAGCCAAATCTGGGATCGGTTTATATGGGGGTTATATATAATTATGGACCGATGTGGACCAATTTTTGCATGATTGTTAGAGACCATATACCAACACCATGTACCAAATTTCAGCCGTATCGGATGAAATTTTCTTCTCTTTGAGGCTCCGAAAGCCAAATCTGGGGATCGGTTTATATAGGGGCTATATATAATTATGGACCGATGTGGACCAATTTTTGCACGGTTTTTAGAGACTATATACCAACACCATAAACCAAATTTCAGCCGGATCGGATGAAATTTGCTTCTCTTTTAGGCTCCGCAAGCCAAATCTGGGGATCGGTTTATATGGGAGCTATATATAATTAACCGATATGGACCAATTTTTGCATGGTTGTTAGAGACCATATACCAACATCATGTACCAAATTTCAGCCGGATCGGATGAAATTTTCTTCTCTTTGAGGCTCCGAAAGCCAAATCTGGGGATCGGTTTATATAGGGGCTATATATAATTATGGACCGATGTGGACCAATTTTTGCACGGTTTTTAGAGACTATATACCAACACCATAAACCAAATTTCAGCCGGATCGGATGAAATTTGCTTGTCTTTTAGGCTCCGCAAGCCAAATCTGGGGATCGGTTTATATGGGGCTATATATAATTATGGACCGATGTGGACCAATTTTTGCATGGTTGTTAGAGACCATATCCCAACACCATGTACCAAATTTCAGCCGGATCGGATGAAATTTTCTTCTCTTTTAGGCTCCGCAAGCCAAATCTGGGGATAGGTTTATAAGGGGGCTATATATAATTATGGACCGATGTGGACCAATTTTTGCATGATTGATAGAGACCATATACCAACACAATGTACCAAATTTCAGCCGGATCGGATGAAATATGCTTCTGTTAGAGGCTCCACAAGCCAAATCTGAGGGTCCCTTTATATGGGGGCTATACGTAAAAGTGGACCGATATGGCCCATTTTCAATACCATCCGACCTACATCGAGAACAACTACTTGTGCCAAGTTTCAAGTCGATAGCTTGTTTCGTTCGGAAGTTAGCGTGATTTCAACAGACGGACGGACGGACGGACGGACATGCTTAGATCGACTCAGAATTTCACCACGACCCAGAATATATATACTTTATGGGGTCTTAGAGCAATATTTCGATGTGTTACAAACGGAATGACAAAGTTAATATACCCCCATCCTATGATGGAGGGTATATAAAAAAAAACAAGTATATATGGCCGTAAGTTCGGCCAGGCCGAAGCTTATGTACCCTCCATCATGGATTGCGCAGAAACTTCTTCTAAACACTGCCATCCAGAATCGAATTACTTAAGTTGCGGGAACGCTTGCCGATGGCAAGGTATCTTAAAACCTCCTAACACCATCTTCTAAATTGTATGTAAGTCCATACGTGGTATATATTAAATCAAAAAAGATCGATCCAATACGTATATAATTCAATTTGACAAAGTAGACATAAAATTTTGACAAATTTTTCTACAGAAATAAAATTTTAACAAAATTTTCTATAGAAATAAAATTTTCACAAAATTTTCTATAGAAATAAAAATTTTGACAAAATTTTCTATAGAAAGAAAATGTTGACAAACATTTCTACAGAAATAAAATTTTAACAAAATATAATAGAAATAAACTTTTGACAAAATATTCTATAGAAATAAAATCTTGGTAGATTATTTTTGGCTCGAGTGGCAACCATGATTATGAACCGAATAAAATTTGAAAAAAATTTTCTATAGAAATAAAATTTTGACAAAATTTTCTATAGAAATAAAATTTTGACAATGATGAAAATTTTATTAAATAAACTTTTGACAAAATATTCTATAGAAATAAAATCTTGGTAGATTATTTTTGGCTCGAGTGGCAACCATGATTATGAACCGAATAAAATTTGAAAAAAATTTTCTATAGAAATAAAATTTTGACAAAATTTTCTATAGAAATAAAATTTTGACAATGATGAAAATTTTATTATGAACCAAATAAAATTTTAACAACATTTTCTTTAGAATAAAATTTTGACAAAATTTTCTATAGAAATAAAAATTTGACAAAATTTTCTATAGAAATAAAATTTTGGTAGATTATTTTTGGCTCTAGTGGCAACCATGATTATGAACCGATATGGACCAACTTTTGTGTGATTGGACCAATTTTGGTATGGTTGTTAGCGACCATATACTTACACCACGTTCCTAATTTTAACCGGATCGGATGAATTTTGCTCCTCCAAGAGGCTCCGGAGGTCAAATCTGGAGAACGTTTTATATGGGCGCTATATATAATTATGGACCGATGTGGACCAATTTTTGCATGGTTGTTAGAGACCATATACCAACATCATGTACCAAATTTCAGCCGGATCGGATGAAATTTGCTTCTCTTTGAGGCTCCGCAAGCCAAATCTGGGGATCGGTTTATATGGGGGCTATATATAATTCAGGACCGATATGGACCAATTTTTGCATGGTTGTTAGAGACCATATACCAACATTATGTAGCAAATTTCAGCCGGATCGGATGAAATTTGCTTCTCTTTGAGGCTCCGCAAGCCAAATCTGGGGATCGGTTTATATGGGGGCTATATATAATTATGGACCGATGTGGACCAATTTTTTTCATGGTTGTTAGAGACCATATACCAACACCATGTACCAAATTACAGCCGAATGGGATGAAATTTGCTTCTCTTTTAGGCCCCGCAAGCCAAATCTGGGGATCGGTTTAATGGGGGCTATATATAATTATGGACCGATGTGGACCAATTTTTGCATGGTTGTTAGAGGGTTCCTTTATATGGGGGCTATACGTAAAAGTGGACCGATATGGCCCATTTTCAATACCATCCGACCTACATCGATAACAACTACTTGTGCCAAGTTTCAAGTCGATAGCTTGTTTCGTTCGGAAGTTAGCGTGATTTCAACAGACGGACGGACGGACATATATATATATATATATATATATATATATATATATATATATATATATATATATATATATATATATATATATATATATATATATATAATATATATATAAATATATATATATATATATATATATATATATATATATATATATATATATATATATATATATATATATATATATATATATATATATATATATATATAAATATATATATATATATATATATATATATATATATATATATATATATATATATATATATATATATATATATATATATATATATATATATATATATATATATATATATATATATATATAATGTTTAATGGGGGCTATATATAATTATGGACCGATGTGGACCAATTTTTGCATGGTTGTTAGAGGGTTCCTTTATATGGGGGCTATACGTAAAAGTGGACCGATATGGCCCATCAATACCATCCGACCTACATCGATAACAACTACTTGTGCCAAGTTTCAAGTCGATAGCTTGTTTCGTTCGGAAGTTAGCGTGATTTCAACAGACGGACGGACATATATATATATATATATATATATATATATATATATATATATATATATATATATATATATATATATATATATATATATATATATATATATATATATATATATATATATATATATATATATATATATATATATATATATATATATATATATATATATATATATATATATATATATATATATATATATATATATATATATATATAAAACCTTTATATATAGCACCCAACACATTTGACGGATGTGATATGGTATCGAAAATTTAGATCTACAAAGTGGTGGAGGGTATAATATAGTCGGCCCCGCCCGACTTTAGACTATCCTTACTTGTTTTTTATTCGGAAGCAAGACCATCCGGTCTTAGGCAAATTATATAATACAACTCCCTCTATCATCCACAGCATACCCATGGAATAAGTATGGTCTTGCCATATATATATATATATATATATATATATATATATATATATATATATATATATATATATATATATATATATATATATATATATATATATATATATATATATATATATATATATATATATATATATATATATATATATATATATATTTATTTATATATATATATATATATATATATATATATATATATATATATATATATATATATATATATATATATATATATATATATATATATATATATATATATATATATATATATATATATATATATATATATATATATATATATATATATATATATATATATATATATATATATATATATATATATTGAATGCGTAGCACCGAGAAATAAAATAAATAAAAACACAAGGGATTTAGTTTTTCTTTTCAATGATGTTTCAATAAAACGTAATTTTATTGAATTTTTGGGAGATTATTAATTTACCTTTTACAAAACAGTCGTTGGACGGACGTAATCCAGTAACGAACAATAATAAAAACTTAGACGCCGCAAGACGGTAATGGCGCGACTCGTTAGAAAAATGTAACGAATTGTGCTGAAAGCACAGAGCTGCATCCAGAGCTTAGGGTACATTTCCTAACGAGGGGGAAATTGTCATTTTACAAGATTTTAAGTCCCCATCTAACGAATAAATTTTGACCTTACGAATTTGAACTTAAACATTCCGCCCGCCTTGCAACATCCAGCTATGTTGTAATTGAAATTCATTAATTCATAGAATATTACATATGTACAATATATTGATATCAAAATAAATATAAAATGCGTTGTCAGTATCATTTTCAAATTGAGCAATTTTTTTTTTATTAGTTCTTTTAATTTTTTTTCAAACTTCATGAATTCTTAACTAAATGCTCGTAGAGCCGTTGACCCGGAGGGTCTGCAGTGTCTGGGTTATTGGCCAGGATGACCTACGACACATATTCATGGTTGACATTGCCCTGAAATCACCCAGCCGAATATCGTCAGCTGCGCCAAAGGGAATCCCGGACTCGAAAACATTTGAGGCTTAATAACCCTTGCGTATACGTCGGGCCCCAGGACCAACCCCACCCCGGAAGGGCGATAAAACACTGGATCGGCCAGCTGGAGACATTCAAAATGCTCTCGTATGGAGTCTGGAGCCGACGCCGATGGGGTGACCACACGGGATAAATCTGTCACCCGGGCGGAAAAAATCAATTTATTTTCCGCGTTGTGCCGGGATACGACGATCAGCGGACAAAAGGCGTTCTGCGCTGTCATTGCCGAAGTAAGCCGTAAGCTTTGGGCAAGACTACTGCATATCATACTGTACCCCGCACATGGGTCGAGGACAGCTCGGACGGGAATTCGACGACCGGACAAGACGAGTATCAACACAATAGTGGGACCAAGCGTAACAGTTGGTTGCAAAACTAACAACGGACTAAATATGGGGGTAGCATTTGTAATGCAGTACGCGGACGAATTAACGGACGGACTTGAATTTGACTTTCTCTTAGACAAATCGGACGATGGAGCGGAAGGACGTTGTTGCTGGTCGAAGGAGTGCAGAAGCGTATGGTGGCTCTCTCCGCATTCGCGACACCTTTCGCGACTATTGCAGGTCGACCGCATGTGTGACCTGCCCAGACAGTTGGAGCACACCCGATGAAGAACTACGGTGCGCAGCCTTTGCTCCAACCGCATTTTCAAGAACCTGCGGCACGACCGTAGATTATGCTTCCGCCTGCATAACACACAATTGTTCAAATGAAGCTTTGGGCTCGAGTCCGAATTTCTTTGGGCAGTCCCCGTAGGGGAAGACGAAGATTCTGCTGCCTTAGTTGCAGATACTTCAGCTGGAGCCGTATCAGCCCCCGACGGAGGGACAACTTTTTGTGTCGGTACTACCTCTTGTGAAGAGGCGACGACTGGGGTCATCCCGACGTCAGGGACCTGCTCGATTGCTGGTAACGGCTCGCGAAGAACCGGTGCAACATCACTTTCTATAATCTCTCTTTCCTCATCGGACATCGGGACGTCATCCTCGTAGTCAGGGAGAGTCTTAATAATTTCCCTCATATCTTCCATTGTACTGCGAAAAGAAAGAT